>NC_056726.1:734927509-735082509 GCF_019279795.1 Protopterus annectens | reverse complement strand
GTCAAAATTCGTTAATAATATCTTCCTGGGATACAGGTACCCAGATGTCACACAACTTAACTTAATGAGAATTTGCCAGGCACTTTGTTGCCATATGCGGGTGGAATGATAATGTGAGGCTTATTACTCCACGTATTGTAGATGTCACAGAATTTCACTAGAATGAGAACGGTGAAAAGCTAGCAGTACATTCACAGCAAACCATTTCAAAAGTAAAGTAATGTAGTATCTTAAAGACTTAGAAGTTAAATTAGGGGTCTCCTTTTTTAATGAGGATATAATCCATGCTGTGGTTTACTACTTAAGTAATATTTGTGTCAGTACTCAGGCTCATGGACAGTACTATATACTAATGACAGAGCTACATGGGGAAATGTACGGCATTTAGGCACAGTACAGAAAGTAAATTCTGGGATATCTTGTCTGATACTTATAAGTGAAACCACACCTTGCATTATTTTAGGCAAGGGCTTTGGAGATATTATGTGCTTGGGTTTCTGAATATAAATTTATTGATGTTACTTTGTTGTATGAGGCTGCAATATTTTTGATTATTGTACACTAGCAGTAGGAATATCTCTGTTACTGTACTACTGAATGAAACTTGGGACTTATAGGGTGATTCTCGTTTTGTTTCTCCTGTCAAATATAACCATTAATCAAGATCACAGATGAAAGTGGATAGTGCAGCTTGATTTTAAAAAACACAGTCCAATAATACCAATTCTAGGAAATGGAAGTCAGGGATACAGAACAGTCAAAGTTGGATGATGTTCTGGAGTTATTCACAAAGGAGACACCCTTATACTATACTTTCAAAGGAAATAATGATACACAAATTTTCACAATCAGGTGCAAAAGAAAAAATAAAGCAAAGGTTCAAGAAGAAATTTCCTCTCTGATAGAAAACAAATGATGAAATATTTGGAGGGCCATGTAAAAAAGTACAGCAAGCTAAACAAAGGTCTAAACTATCAGAGAGAGAACGACAGCTATTTGCATTTTCTAGAGTATTCCATGATAAGAAAAGGAAAAGATGCTTTTTTAGGGTTTCTCATTCAGTGTAAACAGCCCTGAAAAATATTAGTCTAGTCCATCCCATTTTGCAAGCACTGCAGAAGTTAACTATTAATCACAGGAGCTGGCCAGTATATGATATAAACGTGTACATCAAAATCAAAGAGCAAACAGTTAAATGAGACAAAAATGGAATCAAGTCATGGGATACAACTTAGCAATGTTTAATACCATTTACAAGACAGGAAATGTATTGATAGAACAAATGATCATGGGACAGAGAATAGCTGAATAGGTAATCTACAGAGTGTAGAGGATTTGAGAAAAGTTACAGAGATCTGAGCAAAAATGACAACTGTGCAAAAATTTCAGACAACAGCAGGAAGATAAGTGGATAACGTAATTAATAAATGATCTGTTAGGAACATGTGCCAGTAAATGGAACAGGAATTGTGAGTGATAGTAGCTAGAAAGACAAGACTAAACAGAAGGTTGCAAAGGGGAACTGGAATAAGAATAAGCTTAACTAGAACAAGAAATAAGATCTGGAAAGGGGAAAAGGTGGAGAAAAGGGAAACAAATTGAAAGAGAAAATGGAAAGGACATAGTAGTTAAGAAGGCGTTGGAAATCACAGGACCAGTAGATAGCATTTTATTATGTTCTCTTTTAAGAACTTATAACAGTTCAGAGGAGAGATCCGATAGGCCATATAATGTAACAGACAATTACAGAAAATCCAATGATAAGGATAACAAATAATTATTTAACTGGGTAACATTTCAATAAATAAAGTCAAGACTGTATCAGCAATCCAGTGAAAATGAAACTAGTTATATAAATAGACAGGCTCAAAATGGGGCTAGGGTAGAACAAAATCTATGACTGGAATTACAAAAAGTATATAATGAAGTAGTTTGCTACATACAACAGCAGCATTTTTTTGAAAATGGGATTAACCTTGTATTCAATGATACACTGTTAAATCCAAATATGAAAAATTTACAGGAAAACAAAATGAGTAAAACCAGATGGGGACTGACTTTCTTTTCAGACAGCCTTGCTCAGTATTTGTCCAAAAGTATGGAAACCTTCAGACTCTCTTAGTGGAAAGTGAACATCAACCAAGCTGAATACAGTTTTGGAAAATAATGAGCAAGTAGAGAGGAGCAAAAATCAATTGTGGTATAAAGCCGAGGAAAAGGCTATATTTTCTTTTTTAATGTTAGTATTTTAGATAACAAAACCCTTGTTAGACTGAAACAATGGAAATTTTCCCTGAGAGTGTCTCTTAGAATTCCTTCATGCAATCTACTTTTTTTCAGGCCAGTCTTTTCCTCTCACACACCCTACCCTGCTATTGATTGTCTAAGTATACTTTTGACTGTAAACTCATTGCAATAGTTTCCACACCTGATAATTCAATACAGTTGATTGTATATCTTGAAAGAATTGACTTCTGTGTGAAAAAGATAAGCATATAATTTATTGTCCATCAGTACAAAGTAATGACTTATGGCTGATACATTCTGGAATGGAATACTCCTGTTATCAAATTCAACAACATCATTTCAAAATTCATTACACTTCCTTTTGCTTAGCTCTTATTCAAACTTCATATATAATAGATGTCATCTTAGACAGCACTTCACCATGTCTGTTAATAAGAGCAAATATAACTAGAAGGACATGTTATGAATATTTGCATTCTGGAAATCTTTATAGTGATGTAATGTACTTATCCACGTGCATAATTGGTCTCAAAGGTTACTACTTGCTAGAATTCTGTCTAGTGTCTAATTTAGTTGTCACTTTAGAAGGAATATGCTAAGACATACCATATGGAAATTTTCATTTTATTTTTTTTTTATTTTAAGAAATAAATATAAACTCAATTTGGATATGTAGAATAGAGAAACTGGCCAGATAAAAATGCATCTAATAAAAAACATATTGCTAATACACATGCAAAGAACAGTAGAGTAGACAGTGGACAGTAAAACACAATACTAATGGCTCATATGATAAAGTCCAAATGCAGTTCAAAGAACTGAGAAGCCAACAGCCATCCATATGAATACTTAGAGAATACTACAGGGTCCAAGTGTTTCTTTGTTTCTCCATCAAACCAGGGCATGAAATTTGGCCAGAAGAAAACAGAACAGAAAAATCTTTAATCTTGATAAATCATCCTGCAATTCTTTTGAATCCCATCTCCTCCAAAAAAAAAGGCAGAAAAGCTAACAGTCTATTTATTTAAGTTTGCTGTTAACAGAGTGGGTGAGCTGATATAGGGATCCTTTTCATTTATGTTATGGACCATAAGGTAAAGAAATGCAAACATTTATTTATTTATTATTTATTTGCCATTTGTTTAGTGGGAAAGGCTGACTGGGTCATGTGGTACCAATTTTCAGCAGAGGCCCATGTAGAAAAGCTCCGGATATATATGGTTAACAGAATGAAAAACTAGATAGACATAATATGAATAAAGTCATAATTTTCAAGCAAAAAATTTGAAAAACTACATATTAGTTTGTCAGAATAAAAACTCAACAGACATAATAAAGTCACAGTGTTCAAGCATAAATTATATGGAAAGTCTGAAAATAGGAAGATGCAGCATTATTTGCATAATAGATGATTATTATAACAATTATTAATATTCTAGAGGTCATGAAATATGGTAGAAGATTATACTGGTGAAGGTGCAGGATACGATGAGTAGAGATGGGTAGGGTATGATAAAGGGGATAGCAGGAATAGATGCAGAAAAAGTATGAGTGTAACCTCAGGGAAGTATGTGTAGAGGAATGGAGGGTAGGATAATTTAGTAGTAGGGATAGGGAGAGTAGAGGTGGAAAAGGGTCTAAGAATAGTTCAGCCTGGGCTCATACAGGAGCTAATCCAAGCTTTGTTGAAGTATTCTTTTCTAGAGGTTTTGAAGGAGTGCAGGTTAGTAGCAGTTTGGATAATTAAAGGAAGGGAGTTCCACAGTTTTGCCACAGACCAGGGTAAAGGCTTAGGCCTGGGGTTTTATTAGGTTTATAAGTAATGAGGAGATGTGCCTTCAGATCTGAGATGTTTATTTGGGATATAAAAGTTGATTAATGGTTTAAGAGCAGGAAAAGCTAGTAGGTTGTGGATGGTTTTGTGTACAGTAGTAAGTTGTATGTATTGGAGGTGGAGGGGGAGTTCAAGCCATCTTAGGGAATGTAGGGCTTTACAGTGATGAGTTAGAGTGGTTGCATTTATGACAAATTTGGCAATTTTGTTATAGCAGTTTTATAGTTTTTTTTTTTGTTAGGAAAGTCTGTAAGTTAGTTAGAATTGGGCACCCATATAACAGTGAGGGCAAGAGGTAGTTTTTGGCCATGATAATTTTGGTAGCTGATGTGAGGACATTTTTATTCCTGTGTAGCATGCCTAAAATATATATATATATATATATATATATATATATATATATATATATATATATATATATATATATATGTGTGTGTGTGTATATATATATATATATATATATATATATATATATATATATATATATACACACACACATATATATATATATATATATATATATATATATATATATATATATATATATATATATATATATATATACACTGTGTTGTATATGTAGATCAAACTTGAGATTATTGTCAGTTGTGACAGGTAGTAGTTTGGTATGCTGAACCAATTCAGTTTCAGTGTTGTTGGCTAAACAGATCTTGAACTTTGTTTTCTTGGAGCTATAGGGTTTTGGTACAGTAGGAGTTCAGCATTGGAGAGCCATGTTTCTATGAAAGGGAAAGCTTATTGTGTTATGTGTTGTAGATGACAATGTGTCTCATACACAGATGATAATGGAGTCATCTGCATAATTGATTAGAGTGCCTTCACAGAAGTGTATATGTAAGTTATTGATGAAGACATTAAACAGTAATAGGTCAATGATGGATCCTTGAGGTACACCTGTTGGGGTGATGTGATATGGGGAGATAGACCCCTGCCTTTTTACTGCTTGCTGCCTGTCAGCTAGGTAGCTAGAAAACATCCGAAGTAAGCAGGACAGGCCAATGCTGGAAAGTTATTTAAAGAGTTTGAAGTGAGATAACATGTCAAATCCTGAAAAATCTAGAAATACTGCAGATACTAGTTTGCCGGTGTCACTGTCACGGGCTTTGTTGACAGAGTCCATGAAAGATAATAAGGTTGCTGAGGTACTGTGTGCAGGACTAAAAACATGTTGAGTGTGGGAAGGTAGGTTGCTGTGTGTCAGATGGAGAAGTTGTAAGTGCACACATTTTTCTTGAATTTTAGAGAGGGGGACAAGATTGTAATAGGACAAAAGTTTGTGATATCAGTGGCGTTGCCTCTCTTATGTAAAGGGATAATGTGTGATCATTTCCATATGTTAGGGACATGTGATTCACCTATGAATCTATTAATTAAGATGCTAACAGGGAATGCTATTACATCTGCAGCAAGCTTTAGGTATTCTGGTGCGAGGCTCTCTGCTGAAGTTGAACAAGGTTTCAGTTTTTGTAGTAGTTTTCCTTCTTTTTTTTTTTTTTTTTGAGATAAAGGTAGGCTGAAAAGTAAGCTGGGATGTTTTGGTTTTTGGTTATGAATGAGGGTATGGTTGTGTTTGTGTAATGTTTAGGTTATGTAGATGTTAGCATTGGGGGTATTACTAGAAGTATTGAGTTGGGTTGGATTAGTTGGGTTTACTTTTTGGTTGGATATGCACTCTATAAAATATGTGTTGAATCTGGTGGCTGTTTGAAGAGGTGGTACATTGGGCTATGAATTGATATTATTTTTATTTCCTGGGTTGAGGAGGTTTGTTACAGAGGACCAGAATTTCATATGGTTGTTTGTGTGATTTTCTTGAATGTAGGAATAGTATGATTTTTGTTATGCAAGATTTGTATTTTGGTTTGACTGAAGAATTATCTGTATAAGTGAAGATTTATGTTGTTCTTATTCTTTAACCAGGCAGTCCATACTTTGTCCCTGTCTTCATAGGTTCATAGGTTCATAGGGTGGTACTAGGCTATTGGCCCGAGGGCCTATACAAGCCTAGCCATAACAATTCCCTGGCAATTTCTTCCCACAATATTTACTTCCCTGGACCCCTGTCTAGCAGGGTGACTGATGTGATCCTCGGGGTGAATTTCCTATCTCCCGTTCAGTCATCAAGGTTCCTTTTGAAGAGGGCCAAAGAGGCAATCTGCTTGACATATATGGGCAGTCTGTTCCAGAGTCTGGGGAGTCTCTGGGTCAGGAACCTATCCCTCCAGCATGTTTTGTTCATTGTGATGACAAGGTTTAGTTCCCTGGAGCATAAGGCTCCGAGGGTTTGGGATTTCTTTAAGTGTAGCATGTCCAACATGGCCTTGTATGTTAAGCAGAGATTGCCTCTGCGTAGACGATATGCAACAGAGTATATCTGAAGATTTTTAGATGGTCAGCATAGGACATCTGCTTTAGGTCTGTGATTATTTTAGTGAGATATTTCTGAGGCCTTGATGTATTGAGGGGTACAAACCAAATGGGGTGTTGTATTCTACAATGGGTCTAATGAGGGATGAGTACAGTGGGACAATGATCTCCTATTTTCTGTATGAAAATCCCTTAGTGATGAGTTGTGCCACATTGAAGAATTTCCTGACTGTTGAGGCAATGTGGTTATCGAAGGTGAGACCACTGTCCACCTGTGTCCCTAAGTCTCTTATCACACTTTTGGTGTTTAGTGTACTGCCACCTATGTGGTAATTCATGGGTACATGTTTTTGTTTCCAAAGGGGATAACTATACATTTCTTGACATTGAGCTTGAGCCCATGGCTCTGACACCTAGCATCTGTTTCTGTAAGGTCTTTTTGTAGAATATCCACATCATTTGGGAATTCAGTAATGGCTCCCAGTTTGCAGTCATCTGCGAACTTTGTTAGCCAGAGTCCCTTAGTGTTGGCCTGTACTTCACAGAAGTAGATGCCAAACAAAAGTGGTCCCAGGACTGATCCCTAAGGTACTCCACTTGTCACTTGTCTGGAACTGGATTTGGAGTCGGCTGCTTTTACAGTGTGGGTTCTGTCAGTAAGCCAGTCGGCAACCCATCAAGTGACGTAGGGAGTAATGCCCAGATTAGTAAGTTTAACTATGATTCCAGAGTGGGGGATGGTGTCAGAAGGCCTTGGTGAGGTCCATATAGGCTGTGTGGTCCACCTTACCCTCATCCTCAGCTCTGGAGACTGCTTCAGAGGAGTCAATCAGGTTCAGGAGACATGATTGGCCCTTCACAAACCCAAACTGGGTGGGGTCCAGTGTTTGAAGGTTACCAATGTCTTTGTTTATAAGTTCCATGATAATACGTTCCATGGCCTTGCGGATCAGGCTTGTCAGACTTATGGGGTGGTATTTCCCAGGATCCAAGGTCAATTCCTCCTTGTGGGGTGGTATAACTGTAGCTGTGCGCCACTCAGTGGACACAAAGCCTGAGGTGAGGCTATGATTAAACATGACACTTAGGTGAGGTGCCAGTTCATTTTGTAGTTCATGTAGTACACAGCCTGGGATGTCATCTGGTCCCATGGATGCTGTATTCTTAGCTTTGGAGAGTGTGTTTTTTACCTGTGTGGCTGTTATTATCGGAATTTGGCAATCTTTTGATATTGAGATGGGCCCTTTAAGGGGTGAGAGGGGGGTGAAGTTGGCAGTGAATTGATCTGCCAGGATATTGGCAATATCCTTGGGATCAGTATATTTAATACCATTTTGTTGTAGCCCAGAGCAGATCTGAGCATTGCCATTCAGATTCTTGACATAGCTATAGAATACCTTGTGGTTGTCTTTGGAATCTTTGGCAATTTTATTTTCGCAACTAGCTTTGGAGGATTTTATGAAGGATCTCAGCTTATTACTGAGGTTGGTAAGGGCGTTTTTTGCATCCTGGAATTTTCCTCTTTTCTGCAACAGGTTCTTTGTTTTGTTGTAAATTTTTTTATGGCAGGGAACCACCAGATTGCCTTCCTTTTTTGGTGAAGAGCGTCTTGGTTCTATTTGGGATGGCACAATTCATGTATGAGTGGATATGCTCATACAGTGCCTTAGTGTAGGATTCAGCAGTCAAACTTTCACTTCCTGTCTGCATAGGTGTCATGAAGTTTGTCACTTCTGACTTGAGTAGCATGAAATTGACTTTGGAGAAGTTTTTTACGGAGGTTTCCTTACTTGGGGGTGGGGGAGGGATGTTGATGTCAAGAGTGATTAGCTTATGGTCAGACCTGACCAACGAGGGGGTTACCATAGATGTGGAGTATCGATTTCCCATATTGGCAGTGACCAGTTCTTGGATATTGGCACCCCTGGTGGGATTGTGGCTTAGCTGATCCAGGGCATTAGAATTTTGCATGATTTGCTGACCCATAGGGCATAGTTATTTTTCTTTTTTTTTTTGTTGTTTGTTTGTTTGTTTGTTGAGGAGCTAGGGAGTTAAGAATACTTAAGAATGTGCTGTTGAAATGTTCAACTGCATCATTAAGGAGGAGTCTTTTAGGGTGGACCAGTCTATAGCTTTTAGAGATTCATTAAATACCTCTTTGCTGATTTTGTGTATGTTGTGTATAGTTTTGAGATTGTATTGCTTTGTGAGTTGAGTGATAGTGCTGTGAGTATAGACTGGTAGGTGGTCACTTAAGGAGTCGGAGAGTGTGTCTGAGGATGTAAAATTAGAAGGGTTCGACACTAGTATCCAATCCAGGGTGGAGTGCTGGATGTTATTTTTGCTATATCTGGTAGGAGTATTTATAGGTTGAGTAAAGCCACAGAGGTTTATACTGTTTGTTGGGTGTTGTGAGGTGTAGTGAGGTTAGTGTCTGCCAGTCAATGTTAACATCCCCTAGGATAATGGTTTAATTTGGTATTGTTTCAGATATCCAGGCTTGCATATTTTCTAGAATAGGGAATGTTTTTGCTCAGAATAGATGTATAAAACAACCATGCAGATGTTTGTAGATGAGTTAGGTTTTAGAAATGTTATAAGGATTTTGGATCTGCAGAATTCTGGTATAGTATTCAAGTATCAGGAAAATTAGGGCTATTCCACCACTACTTTTATGTGCTCTGTCTACTCTGATAATGCTGTAACCAGGAGGAAGACTTTTAGTAGATTTTATTTCTGGTCTTAGCCAGGTCTTTTTAATAGAAGGATGCCTGGGTTAGAATGTGTTAACAAGGCATGAATGTGTGACAGTTTATTGCACATGTTCCTAATATTCAGCATGATAAGTTTTAGTTTTTTTATTTGTGTAGTAGGAATAGGACCCAAGTTGGGGTGAATGTCCCTGCACAATTTTAAGGCTATGAGAGAAGATCTAGTTGTTTTAGGAAGTTTTAAATCATTTGGGTATTTGTATTAGTTTTAGGTTGCAGTGGTTAGTATTGAGGATGTTAGGGTAGGAATAGAAGAAGATCAGAATAGAAATCAGTTTTGGGGTTATTTGGGAGAAACTTGTGGTGGAAGGATTGAGTGGTGATGATGAGGTAATAGTTGAGGTATGCTTTTGTAGTAATCTTGCTAGAGGAGTTGTTAGGAGAAAAAGGAGAAGAAGGAAGAGAAATGAGAGGCATGAGTAAAACAGCATGATTGGTGTAGAGTGAAATAGCTTAAAAGGAAGCAGATGGGGAATTAGGGCTGTTGGCAGTGAATCAGTTATAGGTGGTAGAGTATAAGTGGAATACTGCGGGATTGTAGTGTAGAAAAAGGAGTGCATGGTTAGATGAATATAGGTGAGGTGTGGGAGGGGGATATTTTATAGTTGACTGGAGTGTAGTTGGAATTTGAGGAATATTGCAGGAGGTGGAGCTAAAGAAAGTATATGTTTATAAAAGAAGAGTGGTAGGTTGTCCTAGTATCTTTTCTGGAATGTAAAGAATAGAGGGGTTCTAATGGGTACAGTATAATGATGTAGTCAAAATAATTAAAATGAGGGTTTAATTGACAGAAGAAAAGGATACAATGTGGAATAGATAGCTAATATTAGGGAGGGTGTGATTATAAATGAATATAGTGCAAAGTTGTATGGGTGCAAGAAAGATAGTTGAGAATGGGGCTAAAAATTAAAAAGAGATAAGGAAGTAGAAAACAAGAAAAAGAAGTGTATGTACAGATGTCATAAGGAGATTTAGGTAGAGGTTTAGAAAAAGAATCACAAGTGAAATGTGTGTCGAAAGTATAGTATTAGATTAAGAGGGGGTGGGTGGGAATTAAGGGTAGGGTAGGGGATTGTAGCAAGCCTTCTAACCTCAGATCAATTTATAGGTCAATTTATAACTGAGAGCAATCACTTTATAGCCAAAACAAAGAAACGTATACACAATGAACAAAAATAGTTGTAACACATTATCAAAATTTGTAAATAAAATATAAATAAGAAATATGATTCTTTAATGATTCTTTAATCGACTGAATGAATTGGATATTTACAGCTCACACAACATATACAGGGTAAAGGAAAACACAGCATATGGTCTGCATTACAGAATACTTGACACTCAATGCTTTAACAAGGCTGGGGAGATATGTTCCCCATTCGCAAATGCCTTCCACTTTGTCATTTTTTTTCTGTAAGAAATATTTGAAACAAACTAGGGGCTGGATTCAATAAAGTCTACATGGCGCACTAAAAGCCATGTGAAAGTCACAACATGATATACACACAGTAGCACACTGTTTTGTATTCAGTATGCACCTCTATACACTGTGTAGGGCTGCACAAACATGGTAAACATTGTCACATGCTAATTACTGCATAAACAGATGAACTGTATGCTAATTAACCAATCCTAAATGGAAGAGCTATTCTGTAAGATATAAAGCAATTGTGTAGACTCAATGCAGGTTTTGCCTGCGAATTCCAAAACATATTGAAATACAACCATGGAAACTACTCTACATGGAAACAATGTTAGGGGCTTCTGTGCTCTTACATATGTGTATGTGCAACAGATCCAAGAGTATTCTGATGGTGCTGTTAATAGACTGTGGCCAAGAAGGAGAAGGGTGCTTAGACCCCACATCACTTTTCATGGTCTTCATAAAGTAGAAATTGTAGAGCACTACAGGGTGGATAGAGACACTGATTACAGGAACTCTGCAACATCTGTTGTCCTCAACCGACAGCAAGGGCAAACTGAACAGAACCAATACCTGTGAAGACTAAGGTATGTGTAGCACTTAGAATATTAACTTTAGGAACCTTCCAGAGACCAACAGGGGATATGATGGGGGTATCATATGCATCAGCATCCAGGATCTTACATCAATTCCTGAGTGTTATGCTGCAAAGTGCCATTGACTACATGCATTTCCCTTACACTTGAGGACAGAGTTACAAATATGCAGGATTTCTACCCTGTAGCAAACTACCCTGAAGTATTGGGTGCCATAGATTGAACATATACAATCATCTTGAATATCTGTGCAGGCAACGCAGGCAGTTACCACAATTCCCATATTTAGCATGACTCTCAACTCTGTAAGAGATATTATGTGGAGATATTCCACAGGGTCATTTACCGTGGGATGCAGTTTATACACTTGAGCCCATCAGAAATGCATACACACCCACTGAAGAACACTATCATGAGGCACACGTTCAAATAAATAATATAATAGACCATATATTTGGGTTGCTGACATCATGGTTTTGGTGCCTAGATACATCTGGGGGAGCCATAGAGTACAATCCCCATGCTTGTGCTGAAATTTTCAGTATCTGTGACATCTTTGACAATATTTTTCTGAGAAAACAACTTCAGCAGGAACACCAAAGGAAAAAGCACGCATCTCCCCACTAATGGAAATGTCACCACAGCGACAAGCAGGTGAGGAGACAGAGGGAGGACTCACCAGCTGTTGTGGGTGCATCTAGAAATAGGCATGCACAATATGCCCTTGCACTGGCCAGGAGGCAACCGGTAGAACACACATCACCACCTAAGGGGGTAAAACCTTTATCCTTTGCACATGCATACATTAACACTGATGCCAGGCAACAATCACAACATTTACTTACCCATGTAATGGCTGTGTACTGCTAGCATCACACAGAGTCAAACCCAAATTAAAACTCTTCTAACTGCTGGACTATTAAGGTAAGTGTCAAACCTGGAATAGGAAAATAAATAGCTAACAACACAAATGAATAGCATACCCTTGCATACTGTTAATTGCTAATGTAACTAAGTAGAAGATGGCTGTTTTTTAAAGAAATGGCATCAATATCAACAACCTGAACTCTAGGTACACCACACAAATACAAAATAGAGCCTAGTCAAAACCATCCATGGACTACAGGTACAAACTACAGAACAATTCATTTTTGTGCTTTCATAGTGCTTTCATTCCTTCTTTATTCTAACACTGGAACTTCTTCAGAATAATAACCAAATACAAAACATTCTCCATTTATACATTACAAGTCCTGCCATAAAATCAACTCAACCAATAACAATAAGAAATGAATTATACTACATCCTGTCTGAAAGTGATGTTGCTTCCCCTTAAAAACACATTATATCAAATTAAATGACTAATTACATACTACTAAATAAACATATCCAAATATGTAAAACAACAATACAAATAATGGGTAAAATATTTTTCAACTCATTGAATTTAAAAATGTATAATAACAGCAGATGCTCTTACAAAGTGCCATAGGTATTTCTATATTTAAGTACACATTTGATGTTAATAAGTTTGTTGAGTCCAGGAAAATGATCTGTCCTAAGCATAGTCTGCCATATTAGCTTACAAACTTTTAATGATTTATTGCAACCTGCCACAAACGTACATGAATTCACCTGTTCAAGCACAAAAAAGTAACATTTCCTAAAACCATTACATTTTAAACTGTGTTTTGCTAAGAAATTTTTTAAGTTAGCCTTTTTAATGGCAGCATATGCTGCGTATTATTATAAAGTCAGTAAGTCACTAATTAGAGGCTTTTATAAAGAAATTGATGCAGAACTATTTAAGCTTTTTTAACAAAGATACATAGAGTTTGATTTGTTAGAATATTTAATGATTGATGAACAAGAAATTGGTTGGATGTTTGGTATTCCCAAAATCCATAAAATATCTACAATCCACCTTACAGGTCATTGCTATACACTAGTATTGATCAAGAAGATGGTTTATCAAGTTATATTTAGATAAAGTTTGTACTTATGACAGAATTAAAATCAAGTTAACTGGTTCTCTGTTAGGGACTGTTCTCATAAATATTTTTTTTACATTTGATAAAGGCATTTGCCATCAAAAAAGTGGAGTTGCTGTGGGCACTAATTTAGTCATGTTGTGGTGGGAATAAATGTTCCTCAGAAAGATGCCACTGAATCAACATATAAAGTTCTATCAGAGATATATTAACAATTTATTTTTTATATGGGAAGGTACTAAAGAAGAGCTTGAACAATTTATTATTGGGGTCAACAGTTAGTTGGTTAAAATTTACACTGGGCCAAGTTGGCACTGAAGTTTCATTTTTGGATTTAATTATTACTTTAGATATAGTGAACAACAGGTTTCACAGTAGAGACCATAGGAAAAAACCTTGGGCCGGATTCACGAAGGCTTGCACGGAGTCTAAGAGTAGAGTAAGACTCCATGCAGCCAACATGTCTGCCGAGCGACCCAGGAACAGCTGGCAGGGGCATGCAAGAGAGCTCCTAAAACTCCTCTTACATGGACAGGGCTAGGACATGCAAATTACCTCATTTGCTGCAGAAAGTTATGCAAATGAGGTAAATTTGCGATCCAGGAAACCCTAACCTGTCCGAGTAAGAGTAGTGTTATGTGCAGAAATGTACTAGGTTGTCAACTGAGTACCGTTCTGCAAATAGCAAAACAGAGCTGTGACAGCTCCAAATAAAGGATGCATCCAGTTGAGGAAGCATGCCAATATATGGCCATTGGCAATTCTACCCATTGCAAAAAAAAAAAATAATATATTTTTTTTTACCTCGATCTCCAAAGTTTAAGTGTAGCGCAGTGTCGTGCAAATGCACTGCGCTGTAAAAACCCCCAAAAAAAATAAAAGCCAAAAATAGGCATTTTATGATAAATATACATCTGCCATGCACGTGAATGGCAGGCTGAAGACAACATGGCTACTGAGTAGAGGCTGCTAAGGGGGAAAGCTCAGTCTAAGAGATGTAACCAAGCGTTAGTAGGCAATCTTATGCAAATGATGGTAAGGATAGTGAATCCCAATTTCACATGGCAAATGAGCAAAGTCTGTGGAGTGTAAGAGTAGGATAAGGGGAGTATCAGAGTAGAAGATAGGTGACATCATGAGGGGGGTATGTATGAAAAAATATAAGCCCATTGGAGCAGAGTGTTATGTGTTTGCTGTCAGTTACCCATCACTGGAAGAGGCGTGTCAACAGGTACCCCAGCTAAAGGCAAGAAATAGAAGGTGTATGCCATGGACAACACTAAAGTTTCTTGTAGAAGTGCCTGCACAGTGTATGTGCACGCGTGCGCGCTTGTAAAACCGAGTAAGACTGTGTGCGCGCATGTGCGCCTGTGTGCGCTCGTTTAAGCCGGAGTAAGTAAGTGTAAGGTTGTTGAAACCTGTGTAAGCACATTTGCACCTGTGTGCTCGCGTTTAAGCCAGAGTCAGCAAGTGTTAGGCCGTGTAAGCATGTGTGCGCATGTGTGAGCTTGTGTGCACATGTTCGCGCTTGTTTGAATGGCGCTGCCCCCTGTGGAAACAGAAAGGGAAAAGGAAGTACAACAAATAGTAGGAAGTTAACCAAGGAGAAGTAGCAGAGCTAGCAGGTGAAAACAATCAGAATCAGCCAATTACACAGGCAGTACACTAGCCCAGACCAGCCCAGCACTTAAAACTCTGCCAACAACTTTCCACTATGTTTTTCTCAAAGACACTGCAACACTGCAGTAAGCTAATAGAAGTGAAAACTGAAAAAGCTTTACTGAGACAAAGAAATGTTAGGGGCTGCCATTGCTGTTATAAGGCGACATATGCAACATGCTGAGGGTGGTGACAATGAGAATGCTGCTGAGCAACCCACAGTGAGGAGACGGAGAAGAGTGTACAGGCCCAGGGTAACCTACCAGGGGCTACATGAGCTGGAGATAGTGGAGCGCTATAGAGTGGACAGAGACCTCATGCAGCAAATTATTGAGCTGTGCAGGCCACGCCTCACACACAGAACCAACAAAGGGGAACCCATCCCAGTGGAAACCAAGGTATGTGTTGGCCTAAGAATACTAGCAAGAGGTACCTTCCAGAGACCAACTGGTGATATGATGGGGATTTCACAGGCATCAGCATCCTTGGTACTGCACCAGTTCCTGAATGCCATGTCAGCACATGTGAGTGATCATGTATATTTCCCCAATTCCCATGAGGTATTGGCCAGCAATATGCGTCTTTTCTAGCAAATAGCAGAATACCCTGAGGTAGTGGAGGCAATAGACTGCACGCACATATGCATCAAAGCACCAGCTGGTGAGCGGGGTAGGGTCTACTATAACCGCAAGGGTTTCCCCTCCATCAACTGCCAGGTTGTGTCTGATGCCCAGGGCATAATAATGAATGTGTGTGCTGGCTGCCCTGGAAGCTACCATGATTCCCATATCTGGCATCTGACACAGCTGTACCAGACATTTGCCAATGGGGACATCCCTCATGGTCACCTAGTGGCAGATGCTGGATATGCACTCGAGCCGTGGCTGATGACACCCATCAGAAATGCACACACACCTGAACAGGAACACCATAATGAGGCACACGCACAAACACAAAATGTAATCGAGCGTGTGTTTGGGCTGCTCAAGTCACGGTTCCGGTGCCTGAACACATCTGGTGGAGCCTTGCAGTACTCACCAACTACATGTACCCAAATAGTCATGGTATGTGCTATGCTACATAATATGATTCTGTGAAAACAGCTGCAGCAGGAGCAGCATAGGGCCGGGCCAAACAGCCCCCCACCATTGCCAAGGCCATCACAGGCAGAGCGTGACTCAGAGGAGGACCAACCTGAGCCTGCCCCAGTAGGCAGAAGGAGGCATGCCCAGTATGCTTTGGCCTTGGCAAAGAGGCAACGTATAGCATATACACAGGCTCAGTAGGAACCCTAGAAATGATACCTCTCTCTGACTCGCACATATAGTAAAAGGGATGCCTAACGTGACACTACCTATTTTCAAACATGTATAGAGAGTGTAATATGTGCATCTGACATAGGCAGCCCTGCAGCACCACCTGAGGCATGATTGCCATGTGTTAAGCAATATAAAGCAGTGCTAAACAGCTTTTACCACTAGTATATGTAAACAAAATTGCACACACTAAGTAGCACAACTTTGGGCAATGTTGAGAAATATTGTGCAGCGTTCAGCAATGTTGGTTAACATTGAGCAATGTTGTGCAAGTTTGGTCAAAGTTGGGCATAGTTGAGCAAAAGCAGGTAAACATGGTCATATTTGCTTTACTGTTCCTTAAGCAGTCTGGTCTGCCCAGTATGAAAATATGAAGCAGTGACAGTCCTCGAATACAGGATACTATGCACTATAGTCACAGCACTGAACCACTAAACAATAACAGTATTTCACTGGTCTGCCTGTAGGAATAAATGTTGATAAGTCTATGCAAAGTGTCTCCTGGAAACCCTGCAGGCACAGCATAATCCCTGTAGAGTTATGACACAAAGGTGAGCCAGCATTAAAAATACAACTCGATTTACAACACACATATAGTATAAATGTTAATATTGGGCGTGTTCACACACATCAACAAATGTAGTGGACTTCACATAGCAACATACTGAAAGGTCACACTGGGCATGCTCACACACTTGAATAAATGAGGCAAATGTCAGGCAACAACATACTGAAATGCCAAACTGGGCATGCTCACACACTTAGGCCATGTGTGAGTACAGCAGTGGACCACACATATCAGGTAGTTGCATGTGTTAATCCAGGAACCTCTCACAATTCACCAATCCTGACTTGTGCACACAGTGATATGACAACAGACACATACATAATATATTGGAACCCTGTCATAATCAAATATGTACTACAGATACTTAGGTTGGTCATAGAAAGTTGAAAAGCAAAGAAAAAAATCCTGAAATCAGTATCATCAATAAATAATGTGCACTGCAAACACTATCCATTCCAGGTCATGGAAACATTATCGTCAAAGGAGTCCATGCAGAACCATGACACTACCCTCAGCTATGTCATAAATAGCAATGTACACTCACATATGTCCTGAGTCAGGGCCAACTGTAAATGACTGTTAATGCCAACATCCTGTCAGACGGGCCCATACATACATACATACCCACCTCCCACTGACAAAAGGCCCTATCATCATACCATGAGATATCACATGTAGAATGGGTAAACAGCTCCTTCCAAAGCTGAAAACATGGCATCAATTGGATTACATTGTGCCCTTATATGTTTCATAAGTAAACTGCAGAACAAACAGAGCCTGCACCTGAACAGTCTGTTGAGCCTCACTCTCTCTATAGGATATGAAACTGTTGAATGGGTTACAGCAACATATGGCACACTACAAAAGTGTTGGTGCATAACAGACCATGGGAACTATAGTCTTATAAGCCGATGAAGTCTGATCTGCAAGGCCATGGAGTCCATCAGGATTGAAGTCAGAAACATAGCTATTGGAAGCCTATAAACACACAACCCTACCAACTTTGGACTGGTCATGGGCAGATCATGTTTCCCAAACCTGCTAGACTGTTTGCAAGGCAGCCACCCAGGACATACATGAATGAAATGAGCTACACACGTCCCACATACACTTTGAATAGGCCTTTTCCAACATCCCAGACACATGTTGCATCCACAAAATCAATAATCTGTGCATAAATATGTATTGTCATCAGATGGATTGGCAACTGGGCCACAGATAGATCACACAAGTTGTGGAGTCCTGTTCAAGCTGGTAACACCTGTTGTCCCCCATGTCTCAGTCCTGGGATTGCATAAATCTAAGTGCACACACATTACCATGTCTAGTCTGATGATGTCAGCATCCCACAAATATAGCAGTGTAAATAAAAGCTCCCAGTCAAGCACATAGCTCATCGTGTTAATGCACATCTCTCCAGTATCATAACATAGTTTGGTAGGGGTTTAAATCCTGCAATTGCTGAGTGTGTGTGTGTCTGTGTGATTTCCTTTCAGAGTATTGCCCTTTTTGCAGACTAGGAAAACACCTTAAAAGTGTTACATTCCTGTTTGGCAAGTCTGATGATGTCAGCATCCTACAAAGATAGCACTGGAAATGAAAACCCTGCAAGAAAGCATGTAGCACATCATGTTAATGCGTATCTCTCTAGAATCTTAACATAGTTAGGTAGGGGTTTGAATCCTGCAATTGCTGAGTGTGTGTGTGTGTTCTTTTGAGAGTATTGCCCTTTTGGAGACTAGGCAAACACCTTAAAAGTGTTACATTCCTGTTTGGCAAGTCTGATGATGTCAGCATCCTACAAATATAGCATTGGAAATAAAAGCTCCCAGTAAAGCATATAGTGTGTCATGTTAATGTGTATCTCTGTAGTATCATAACTTAGTTAGGTAGTGGTTTGAATCCTGCAATTGCTGAGTGTGTGTGTGTGGGGGTATGTTTCTGTATGATTCCCTCTGAGAGTATTGCCCTTTTGGGAGACTAGGAAAACACCTTAAAAGTGTTATATTCCTGTTTGGCAAGTCTGATGATGTCAGCATCCTACAAATATAGCATTGGAAATGAAAGCTCAAAGTAAAGCATATAGCATGTCGTGTTAATGCGTATCTCTGTAATATCATACCCTAGTTAGGTAGGGGTTTGAATTCTGCTATTGCTAAGTGTGTGGGGGGTGTGTTTCTGTGTGATTCCCTCTGTGAGTATTGCCATTTTTGGAGACTAGGAAAACACCTTAAAAGTGTTATATTCCTGTTTGGCAAGTCTGATGATGTCAGCATCCTACAAATATAGCATTGGAAAAAAAAATTCCCAATAAAGCATATAACTCGTCGTGTTAATGCGTATCTCTGTAGTATCATAACCTAGTTAGGTAGGGGATTGAATCCTGCAATTGCTGAGTGTGTGTGTGTGATACTGTTGGGCAATGTGTTGTGTGTTTAGCTTTTACTACTGTATGACATATCAGTATAATAACAGTATGTGCATTGCACACTTCCGGTATCTGTGTGGCAAATACATATATGTACAGGTGACCTCAATTAGTTCATATGTGTGAAGCCTGCTGTCTACATGAATACATCTGTCACCTATGACAGATTGTGCTGCTGCTTCTCACACCTTCAGTCACATATGTATGTTTGTGACAAGGCCAGCCACTGTAGTGATCTGTGGCCTAGGTCACCTGTGTCACACACACCCATGACAGTTTCTATAGAATAGTGTGATTGAGGGTTCATGCCTTGGGTATATTTCAGACATGTTCAAACACAACAAAGTCTGTCAATAATGGACATTCATTATAGGTGTACAACAACTTTGTGGATATGCATACAGACCCCTTATTGGTTATGTGATACACCGAGGGACTTCAGAATACCTATGGAAATGTGAATACCAAAGGACAGATGATATAACACTTGGTTGTATGTACACATCGGTACCCGTTCTACATGTTTGGGGCTACTACCTATGTGGTACTGTTAGGATACTATGTTTAACAAATGTGGATCACTATGCTATATTTGGCTTACAGCTTTACAGCATGGGTTGGACAATGGGTATCTGTCTGTATGATACCCTTGTGGAGGATAAACGTCTCATCCGGAGAATGCATTGTAGGCCACTGTATGCATTTCCAGATGTGGATGGACATATCCCTAGTGTGTTTGCTTGTACCTAAGAGGGCTATATGCCAGACAGGAGTGGTCCCAGGAATGGGTGGCGGTCAATACCACTGGCTACTGGTATAGTACAGTACCGGACGGATCCAACTGCTACTGACTTCCTTACATCTGTGTGTCAGTTGTCAAACATCATCTAACGATTGGTCATGGTCAGGCTGTTGAGGTTGTGTACACTACCAGAATGCAAACCAATGACAGAAAGTAACAGTATCACCCACAGCACAGAGTCAAACCATGTCATACACACATGTGTACCCAAGTTAAAACGTATGTGTATTAAAATGCATACTGGCCACCAATAGAAACAATGAAGTTTTGACACTGTGTAATACAGGGCATGTCACCCTTCCCATGTGTCCACTATACATGTACATGCAGACAGTGCACCTCCACCATGTTCACAAATGTACACCTGCAAATCTGTACTGCACACATCACACACGTACTGTCCACTCACCAACACATGCTTCCAAAACTACACACATCAGCCAAGTGGCACATGGGCGGACAATACATTTTTGGAATTAACACTGTTGTAAACAATACTACATTGATTATCATAGCTTTAATGCATCATGCCTGCACAGATATACATACAGGGATATCATTACACTGTACTGTTGACAACATGCTAACATTGCTACACTGCTATAAAGTCACCCTGTGCATCAGCACCATGTTAGCCTGTTCCTGCATCAATGTTACAGATGACAGGAGGTGGCACAGTTTCATCATATGCACAGGATGTGGTGTTGGTTTGCCAGAGCCCGACATTGACCCATCCAATCGACATGTATGTGTGTGTATGTGTGTGTGTGAGGGACAACAATACAGCATGGGTCAATGTTGATGTGATGTGTGTGTGTGTATGTGTTAGCCCTAGGTGTTTGGATTATGTGTGTGTGTCTGCATGCACACAGTTCCACCATGTGGCTGCCGTATACGGGAGGTTGTGGGACAGCACAGACTATACCTGCCAGGCTGTACAGATCACCATCTCTGGCCATGGACAGAGTACCTGTGCCTGGCAGGGGTGCAACGGACAGTATCGGGTACTAAGCCAGACTGGGTACTATCATCAGAGGCAGAGGCATGTCGACTGGACCCATATCCCTGCTGGGACTGGCCAAAGCCACGTGCACGTGGTCTTCTATGACGGTCTATTGACAGCCCTGATCCAACATTGCTAGGACTGGTACTGCCACTACGGGAGCGGCTGTGACTTGGGTGTCGTCCGCGACGACTGCCAGCCGATGATGTTGCTGGCATATGTCCACGTCGACATCTCGGCAGTCCTGCACTGTCCTGGCATATGGACATTACATTGCAGAGGACATCTAATGTTTCCCCCCAATGTCTATCAATGACCTCGGTGTAGTGATGCACTGCACCCGCAAAGTCACGGATACTGTCATTGAAAGTGGTGTTATGGGCCCTCTGTGCCCTCAGTCCCTGTCTGGTGTACCGTTCCATACGTGCCTGTGCCTGCATAACAGCCCGGAACATACCTGAGGTTGTAAGACATGAACACATGAACACATGCACACATGCAAACATGCACACATGAACACATGCACACAAGCACACGTACACATGCACACATGCACACATGAACACATGCACACATGCACACATGTACACATGCACACATGCATACATGAACACATGGGCACATGCACATATGCACACATGCACACATGCACACATGTACACATGCACACATGCACACATGCACACATGCACACATGCACACACACACATGCACACATGAACACAAATACACTACCCACTAAAGTAGACACACACACACACACACACACACACACACACACACACACACACACACACACACACACACACACACACACCAACAGCAATACAGAACATACCCATTAGTGGTTGATGGTGGAGTACAGTATCACAAGCCAATGAGTCTTATCACACGTGTCAGCATGCAAGATGTGTGTTGCTCAACAGCATGAAGTGCGAGTGTAGAGAGTCCTTATTAATAACAGTATACATATGTTTGATGCATGTGTGTTGTTCAATGATTGGCCTCACCCAGGAACACAATGTGTACATGCACGCAACATTGCTGTGCAAGTATTACATGCTTTTCAATGTCCTGTGCACCATCACTCACAGGTATACATACCATGGATGGATGCACACAACTGTCAGGTGTATAGCAATGAATGCTATGTGTTGTACTGTAGTTACTGTAACTGGATGTAGTGTAGTACCATGAGCCATCATCAGGCTGCATCATGTGGTCACTCAAGGCCACTAATGTGTGCCACACTGGCAACTATCTTGCTGTACCTGAACTGCTGCACTGTGGCTACATTAACCATTTCACAGGCAGTTGTTACATGGGTATGTAAGGTGTTCAATAGGGAGCATTGCCTAACATGAATGTCTTGTTTGTTGAAGAGTTTTGCAATGCCCCATGATAGGCCTCTACCCCTCAGGTATAGTTTGTGTGTTGTGTGGATGACATTTGGGATACTGGAGCCTGACCTTACAGCAGGTGTCTACATATGCCATGTGTATGATATTGACATGTACTGCGTATGACAAGGTGGTGTATGTTGTGTGCATGTATATTGACTCTGCCTATACAATGTCCACTACAGTGTACCACAATGGTTTGGGATGCTCTGTGTATAGCATGTGTTTGAGGCAGCCACTCATGCTACTGGGATGTGCATAGTCCCACAGGAAGTTTGCAGAGCATGCATTATGTGTATGTGTTGTACATGTGTAAATGGCCTAAAACCCACCTATATGTAATGTAGGATGTAGCACATGTTATTTGCCATATGAAATGTAGAACACTCACCAGCATGGGTCTGCTGTCTTGCTGTCACAACAGAGGGACCTACAAGGATATAAGACAGTTTGTCAGTGTCAACAACTGTGGCATTGCTGCTGTGACTTTGCAATTTTACAGTAGTACAATGGTTGACAGTCACAGGCATACAGATTATGTTCAAAATTATCAGTATTGCACAACACCAGGCTCCACATCTTCCAAATACACAGTACGCATCTGACATAGGCATGTTCTAACAACCGAGCTAACAGTAGTCTACTGATATGGCATGTTACCTGCACGCTCGCAGTCAACTTGCTGGGTGACTCCGGCCTCCATGATGACACATTGTTGTAGTGGTTGGCCAGGAGCCACCATACTGAGGAGCAGCTCTTCCACTCTGGTGAGGGGCGGGTGTGATGCTGCACCACCACCTATGGCAAGCTGTTGTCTGCAGACATCAGAGGCATGCTGCCGGACATGTCTGATTAAATCATTGCAGTGATAGCGTACCTGCTCATAAGTCCGGTTATGCATGCCTACGTCATTCACCCGACAGACAACATCTTGCCACAGTGCAGTGCACTCATGCTGGTCCTGGCTGGTTCTGGAGAACAGCAGAGTGTGATGTTGTACTAGTGTGGATATGATTACTTCCTCCTCTTCAGGGGAATAGCCAGGGTTGTGATGATGAGACATGTCCCTGAAAAAAAATAAGACAATTATTGTGAGCAGGTCTTGTGGCACACTTAACATTCTAAAGTACAGATATAAATGAAATGACATATTTAGCAACCTACTGGCTGTCAGTAGATGCACACTTTTAATCCCACACATCAGTGCTCAGCCCACAACTGCCTGACAGTGCCTAGCATGTTCTATATATTAAACCATGTTCTGCACAGCAACAAAGTGAAACCAGTATGTAAGACTATACGCACATATAACACGGTATGTGACACAATGCACCACCTAGCCACAGGAGGTTTATATGAAGCTAATGTGTACAGAAAATTGTCATCCATTGAAATTATTGTAAAGTACAGTTACAGTATTACCTGTACACCACACTACTTGTTGATAGCAAACCCCTAAGTAACATATGTGCACATTCATCAATATAGGTGGCATACTGCTGTACTACACTATACATGTTGCTAGATATGCACTTATATCCTGTAACACACATACGACCCAGGCCATGTTACAGGCATACCCACACACACATCAGACATACCTACAAGACACAAAGGTATGGCAACCCAGATGAGCTTTACCTGTGTACCATACAGTGCTGTGTGTCAGCTTACAAAACCTTCTGCCTGAGATATGCAATGTGTGTGGACTACAGGTAACAAACAAAACAGTGTTTCAAAGCAATGTGGATATACACCATGCTGTGCTGTTTATGCCTACGGCTTCAGGTAGTGCTACAGTACATACGGGATTTGTATTCACTAGTGTCAACAATCAATGAGCATACATGTACTGCTTTAGCCTACAATGGCACACTCCAGTCATTAGCATGGGACTATGTCACACAGTATACCATACTGCTTTTGCTGCCTAGCAATAGCATACATATCCTTTGCGGGGATCACAGCTAGAACACTACATACCATGATATAAACATTTAACCACTAGGCTATCACACATATACACAACGTTGACACATTCACCTACACATTCACAATCACACTCAGTCAACCTTGCATAGCAATTAATGCAACATGTACATGCGTGTGTGTATCAGGTCATAGGTAGCTCATAGGCTATTAGGCGTAGGGCCTATAGAAGCTTAGCCATATGGTATCCTCCCTTTCAACACCCATGTAATTTAAGTTCATGTGCCCCTGTCATGCAGAGCCACAGAGGTGATTCCCGGGTTGTATTTCCTATGTCACATCCATTCATCATAATTATTAATGATGATTGCTAATGAGGACCATTCTTTGCTATTGATAGGTAGTTAGTTCCAGTGTGTGGTATGTGTCTGATATGAGCATGTACCACTCCAGCATGTTCTGCTTTTTGACGTTACAAGGTTTAGATCAGTACAGTGTGTAACTTGTAAGGATTTGGATCTGTTGACATGGAGCATGTCCAACAGCTGTGGGTTTGACATAGCTTTGTATGTTAGGCAGAGGTTGGCTCTGGGTGTGCAGTATGCGACACAGTGTAGCTGTGGTTTTGTAGGACAGTTTGCATAGGGCATCTCTCTGAGTCTCGTAATACTCTTTGTGGTGTTTGTGCCTGGCATCTACAGTTGCTGTAGATTGTCTTCTGAAGTACATACCAAAATGACCATTGTACTCTATGATGGGTGTTATGACTGATGAGTAGAGTGGAACACTGACCTCTCATTCCATGTATGACACACCTTTTGTGATGACATGTGGACCGTACATGGTTTACATGACCAGTGTGGCACTGTGATTATCAAAAGTGACACTACTGTCCACCTGTGTCCCGTGGTCTCTTATCACAGTTTTGGTGTGGAGTAGACTAGCACATATGTGGTAGTTAATGGGTACAGGGTTTTTAACAAAAGGGATGGCAATACATTTACAACATTGAGCTAGAGCATACATATAAACATCCATTGGTGCACATATAGATTTACATGTAGGCGCATATATAGTCCACCTTTCATGGTGGGAATATCAATTATGCAAGGGTTGAGAGAGATACAGTTATGTAACAATTTTGCACAGTCTTGTGCAGAATGCATTGGGGGTATTCTCAGGCCATGTATCTTTAGCAGGACTCCCTGTCTGGAAGACTATAAACTTAGCAAATTATACCCACAGCGTTTAAACACCACATGTCATATAGCAGCACTGTATGCTGTCTTGTTTACCACACACTACAACCTACATGAAAATATGCACATAACAACCTTCACCAACATATATACGTCCACCCTTCACAAACAGTTGCAGTATGTACCTTGCTCTATGCACATGTTAAGATGCTAATATATCTGACACATAACTCTCTACATATGTGTGTGCCATACACACACATGGTACACACTGTTGTACGTCTGTAGACCTCACAGATGACCTGTTGGGCCTTGCTACAACATGAACAGTTGTCACATGTGTGCATGGTAGTAATATTACAGGGAGTATTTCTAGCTGCTAATGCTACATTACTATACTAGCCTGGTACAGCAGTTGCCAATGCTAAGCTACACATTATATGACTATCATGCATGTGTTACTCTGTCACATCCATGTTTATATAGCTATTTGCACTACTCCCACAGACAGTCATTATACACAGTACTGTACAGAACATAGATGACATGATTGGATGTTTGACATTAAATGCTGTGCTACATATGTCACAGTTATGTCCCACTGCACACAGCTACACACTAATTTGTCCATGGCAGAAGTCATGCATGGCATCAGTGCATACATACCTACTGCTGCCACATATGCATGTTTCAAAGTATTTACAGTACTCTTCATAAACATCTACTACTTGCCGGTGATCACATTTCTGTCACATACCTGTTTGTCACTTTCAGGTCCGTCTGTTTTTTTTTTTTTTGACATTTTTTTTTTGTTGTTGCCTAAGTAGAGATAGCTTCTACTTATTTCCCTTTCTTATTAATTAAGTTTTTTTTTCTTAATTAATTTCTTTGGTGGATGATTCACTAGAGTATACTTACTCAAGTAAACTTTTGCGTTATTAAGTAATAACTCCTGGAAAACTCAGACACAAGTTCTGTGTAGCTGTATTAGTTGCAATGTAATGATTGCATGTGGGGATAGCAAGTACAGTCTGCTTTTATAGGTATCAGCACATGTGCATGTGATGACCTCTGCACCAATTGGTGCATAGCATTTGGTAAATGTATACAGCCTGCTGTGTGGTAATTGCAGTACTCACTGTCATAGCAACCCAGTGCTATAAGATGCTAGATTTTGTAGGCGTAGCCCTTTCAGATTTCCAGAGTGAGGCCCATGCTTGTTTGCTGTGTACACTGTTGTTTCAGTCAGAAGGTTGGTATACTTCTTATATCTGAAGCTAGAGGTGTAGACAGTGATGTACATGTTGTACTCAGACCTGACTGTTGACACTTCCAGTACAGAGCTATCAGTGTAGTGTTTAAGTCACCCCTATAAATGCTTACACAAGATATATGTGAGTATGTAGTTTCATTTCAACTTATGTAATTGACTGCCATACAAAAGTAGTTATTGAGAAGTATTCTTTTGACACATGAACTGTTTGTGGACTGTTATACTGTGTATATTGATGTGCTCACTTCTGCAGGGTTTGTGTACTTTTTATTGTTGACATTAGCACATAAGTCTCAGGTAAACTGAACAATTGCACTACTGAGTATGCCTACCTACATCCTTGGTTGACCCTAAACACACGTATATTTAAAATATAGGGGGGGGGGTGCAGACTTAAAGAGAGCATTACGTCTTATTGTGTGAGTGTTATCTTACTGGACTTAATGGATTGGTGTGTACCTGTTGGTTTATCAAGGCAGGTGGTATGTCTGCATAGGTCCCAGCTGTGAACCTATCCAGATGGTAGATAGATGTTAGCCTGTTATTCTTTGTCTGTGCAACCCACAGGTGTTTTCAGCACTGGTACAATGGCATTGTTACAGTCAGTTGCTACTAGTACATGGCTAGATCCTTTGGTATTTCTGTGTTGTACTCCTAGATAAGGGTATGCTTGTGGAAGTCCACACAAAGCTGTTTGCAGGTGTGTAACAGCAGATGAGCTGATATGCCTGTGTGTTTGTGCCTCTGCCAGGCCTATGAAACACTCAAATACATATTTGCTTGGGGTCAGGGATAGGTAGTTAAATGTAAGGTACACCTTCCAACTGTTAGAGACAGTCAACGTAAACTTGAGTGAAGCAGTGCTTGTGAATTTGTACTCCTTTTATGAAGTACAAGTGGTGTCTACTGTTATTATTGTGATTATTCATTGTGCAATACAACACCTCTCTGACTGACGTCAGTACTTTTCAGAGGGATTCAGAGGGACACAGCTAAAATATGTTTCACAATCAGGAAGTATGGCCTCTGCCCTAATCAGATATATCAGTGTTTGCCCTGCTGTGATACTCTGTGGGGGTTGTAAAGTACCTCGATAACATTATTTGCTGCTAGAATGGCTGCTTCTCTTATCACAGTCATGTAATGCAATTCCACAACAATTGCTGGTAAAGATCCACAGAACAAGCTTTGTGTTATGGCCTTCCTATTTTTCCTTTACATTCACTCATTGTTTTGCATGATATATTTATTTCAGCACCAAGTTATTGCATATCGGCTATGGCTTAGTGGTACTTCATGCAGTCAAATGTGTCCATGGTCTGTGGTTCGAGACTGACAGAGGTGTTTTAATTTGCTGCTGAACAGAACAAGTGCCCTGACTTACGGAGTGATTAAGGCACTTTTAAGCAGTTGTAAGTGGGTTTGTGCAGGTTTTCATGACACTTAGCAATACTTAGCTAAGCGCACACATGCTCACACTCACTCAAACCCGCTAACTACTGCTTAAAAGTGCTTACTCCCGCTAACCCCCATGCTAATTTCTTTGAAAGAAAAGAAAATGGGGAGATAGGAATGTGGTGAAAAAGGGGGCACAAAGAGGGAAAGACAGTAGGGAAACCAGATCGGGATGTGCAGGATGGGTGTAGGGAAGGTCCATAGCTACCCATTTCTTTACCAGCAACAGCTGTGCATATGTTACACATCTGGAGTGAAATTTGGAACCTTCCACCCCTGAGAGAGGGGTGAGGACAACAAAGTATGTTGTACTGCCAATTCTACTTATCAGTTTACATGTTCAGCAGACGTGTGCAAAATGGGCAGCTATGTATGGGGTGTAATTTTTTTGTGGGTACAGATTGCCCTTTTTTTTTTTTACAGGTGAGAGTGGAATGTGAGGTAGTGGAAGTAGGTATATTTGGGGAGGTAGGTTGGGGAGGTAAACAGACAAGACAAACAAGATGCATACATGGGCAGAGTATGACACATGGGGTGGGTGAACACAATTGACGGGGATGGATGTTTGGAAATCGCAAGCCCATGAGCACACAGATGGTAACAATGGGACTGAGATCCACACCCATGGGCAGTCACCACTGAACCTTCACAGACCCGAGGGTGGCTGTGCTGGGGGCTGCATAGGAGGGGCAGGCTCACCCATGAGTCGCGCCACTCTCGCCTTGAGCTGGCGTAGGGGATCAGTGACTAAACGCTGGATCTCCCTACGCACCACAACCTGGACCCTTCGGAGAGTGACAGGTGGCCCTTCTCCGCCCATGCTTGCGGGGGGGGGGGATGAGCCCCATCCCCTGCAGCGCTTCCACCCAAAGGTGGCACAGGACCTATGGAGGAGGGTAGCACGGGCTGGGCACCAGACCTGCTGGTGCCAGGTGCAATCGCCAGCTAAGGAGGGACAGGTGGGTCCGCTGGGACTGGCCTTCCCATATGTTCTGTGATTAGGTGTGTTTAATTGCAACATAGACAACAACATTCCAAATTAGTTGTAACAGCATGCAGTAATATTCCCATTAACCCAACACATGAGGGTTACAACAGTTGAACAGCAAGCATAACACATGCATATATTGAACGACAGTGGACATTACAACAGCATGCAGGGATGATTGGTGGCAACAGGCCGCCAAGACTGTGGTGTTTGAACAGGGCACATGCATCAAAGAAAATGCAGATTGTTATACAATAATAGGACATATGTCCCAACAAATGTTTTGAGATTAGACATACCCATTGAGGTGTGGAATTGCATTGTTTATGCACATGGAGTAGGGTGTAAAAAGATACCTCCATTAACATCTTATTAGTCCTTTTACTCTACACTACATTCCTATTGACTGCAGGTGTATAGCCCCTACATGTATTATTACACTAAGCAACATGCATTACATTGTGTAATGGGTTTGGCTGGTTCATTATATACCTGACCTATATCTCACATACTAACTGTCCAAGATGCAGATGTTAGTGCAACATATTTATATTTTATTTTTATGTTTATGTATCTACATATCTGGATGTGTTCACGTAACATTTTCATTTAAATTTCTACAGAACCCTAAATTTCATTTAGTACACTCACATTTCTGGGGAACACCTTGACAAGCTACTCGTGTGCCAGATTTACATATGCATGACAGCCATTTACCAACTGTTGAGGACTGTTATATGCTTCACAGCTACTGGCACTTCCTTCATCCACTTTATATGGGACTGCACAACTGTGTGTTGACAGCACTTTATACAACAGTACTATTTATTTACTGCAAGGGTACAACAACATTTCAAAGTAAGTGACACAGACACACTCCAAGTATTATAACTTTATTAATTACATTAAACACTCTTTTCTACAGGCTCTCTCCTTTATTTGATATTACAGTGCATACGGAAGACCTATTCAGGACATTATACCTTTATTGATAGGTTACAACACTCTTTTTCAGGCTCGCTCACTTATTTTATATGACAGTACATGCAGAGATAGTATTCCAGACTTATTTCACCTTTATTAATGGATTACTGCACTCTATTTCTGGCTCTCTGACTTATGTTATATAACATTACATGCAGATAATTTATTCAGGGCATTTTATAGCTGTATTATTGTGCTACAACACTTTTTTCATGCTCTCTCACATATATTATATAGCAATACATGCAGAATAATTACTAACCTGCCTGGTGGCACAACCTTTGCAGCCTATCTGCATAGGCTTGCTGATTCGCAGCATGGACACCTGCTGCTGTGAAGTAAATGAAGGGATATTGAGACATACCTATCCATTATTTAGACTATATTAGCATGTCTTACATACTGCATTCCATGGCTACCTACTCAGTAGTGGGGCATCTTGCATATGACGGGCCACCTGGATCCATTGGTTCAGTTGGTCCTGCTTCCATCTCTTCAGGTCTGCATGGTGGTGACAGACCTGCTCACCAGTCCGAGGGACGCCTGTGGCACTGGTGAGTTCATGAGCCAACCGGTTCCAAGCCTCTGCCTTATACTCCATCCCTTGGAACTGGCCCTGCAGGAGTGGAGACTCATGACGATGGACTAGGAGCCAAACCATGTATTTTGACTCCTCGATGCCCCAGCGTTGCGCTCAAAAGTGAGTACCCTCTCTAGCACCAGACATTCTAACTGCAGATGGGAGCTACAATCAGTTATGGCGAGTATTCCCGCCTATGGAGCTTATATATGCTGCATGTCCCGCACTTTTTTGTGAATGAACATTTTTGAAAAATCTCGGCTGACTGCAGACCTGCTTAGCAATGGTTAATCTACCATTTATAAGTATATGTATGTTAACAGTGGTTGCTTATCTTAAGCTGGCATGGCTTAGTGGTTCAGTACTTTGATTATCGTGCACAGTGCCCTGGGTTCGAAACTTGTCATTGCATTTTATTTTACTACTGTCCAGACAGGCTAGGGGGTGTGGCTCTGTTTAGGCAACTTTGATAAATGTTGCTCCACGTTGCCCGACGTTGCTCCACGTTGCTCTACGGTGCACTGGTTAGCGCGGTGCGTAGCTCCGTGCAAACTTATTGCGCTGGGTAAAGCGCTGCTTAGCTGTGGGCAACTATATTGCACTGGGTAAAGCGCTGCTTAGCTCTGGGCATTTTTATGTCAGGATCATTCTAACATTTCTATATATACATTTTGTTCACTGATACATAGGCCATTTCAATGCTTTTTAGTAATATTTTAGTCATATATATATATATGTCAGGAATTATTTCATATGCTAATTTAAAACATAAAATTGAGAGGAGAGTGGTGGAACTCGAACCATGAATGCCTCCTCTTTGCGTGAAGGCTCTACCACTACGCTATTGCTATTTGGATTGATATGCATAAACATTTGTTATTATTCTCTTCAATGTCAACATTGCTAACTCTAGCTAAGTTATGGGCATACCCGCACAAATACGGGCAGCTATATCGGGAATTAGAAAAAATATATATATATTTTACATTTTATAAATCTACTGGGGGTTTACAATGTGAGGGAGTGTAGTGTTGGGTATGTTGACATTTGAGCGGACTCGCTCATGTGTGTTGACATTTCACAATTCAGACACTTACAGGGGCATGGACCTTAGGACTGCTCGGCAGTCAGACACGCCCCCTGCCTTCCTGCATGGTCCGTGTTAGACTTGGAGTGGAGTCAGCGTGCCCTCATGAATATGCATGGCACGCTGACGTCAGACTGCAGTTTCCGAGTAAGACTTATTTAGTCTTACATGGAGGTTTCGTGAATCCGGTGGCTTCTCTAATAATTATTTACATTTTCATAGTTTCCATGCAACTAAGATGAAACTAAACATGTTTTCAAGGTCAGTTGATTTGTGTTAGTAGAATTACTAGTATTGATTATTTTTTTCAAGAAACTGAATTCCTCACTAAATTATCTGTTGAAAGACATTACCGCAGAGTAAACGCTGTAGTTATAAGTAATGAGATCTGTGGGAAGAGATGGTAACATTTTCCACCAATTATTATTCAGGGATTAAATTTAAAGGCAGACAACATTGTTAACAATGATAGTTATTAGGTGTGAACATACTTGTGCTTTTCCTTTACCTATGGTTCAAAAATTAAGAAAATTATTTCACAAAACTGGAGAATTTTACAGGGAAATAGTGATTTCATTAAAGTTAGAGGTGGTCAAGCAGTATTTACTTTTAAGAGGGCAGCTAATTTAAAAAAGATTATTAGAGCATAACTTTGTGAATGACACTATTTGCTGTCCAGGGCTGCCAGCACTTTTTCTTGTGGTTATTGTAAACAGTGCTGTTTTTTAGCAAAAGCAACAGTATTGTGTTTAATCATTTAGACAGCAAAATTGTTTATTCTGCAAAAAGATCTACCTGTCAAAGTGAAGACATTGTTTATTTGGCGTTATGTAGTTCATATTCAGAATTTTATGTGGGAAAAATTTATAGAAATTTGAGAATGAGAATTCAAGAACACAATGCTGCCATTAAAAAGGGTGACTGAAAAAATTCCTTAGCAAAACACAGTTTAAAATGTAACGGTTTTAGGAAGTTTCACTTTTTTTGCTTGAACAAGTAAATTCATGATATTTTTTGACAGGTTGCAATAAACTGTTAGAAGTTCTTGAGTTAATATGGCAGATTATACTTAGGGCAGATAATTTTCCTTGACTCAACAGACTTATTAACTGCGGTGGTGGTGCTGCGGTAGCGTTGTCGCTTCACAGTATGACGTCCTGTTCGATTCTCAGCTAGAGCGTCTTCTGTTTGGAGACATGCGTGAATGGGCGTACCTTTGTTGAAGGTTGTGCATCAGAGCTGGCAACTTGGCACGTAAAAATCTACTGTCAATCATTAGCGGACCGGAGTTCCACTGTGGCGACCCCTAACCGGGAAAAGCCAAAAGACACAACAACAACAGACTTATTAACATCAAATGTGTACTTAGATATAAAAATACCTATGGCACTTTGTAAGAGTATCTGTTATTATTATACATTTTAAGTTGAATGAGTTGAAGATTATTTTAGTCATTATTTGTATTTTTGATTTACATAGTAGGATATGTTTATTTAGTAGTATGTAATGAGTAATTTAATTTGATTTAATGATATTTTTTAAAGGAGGTGACATCACTTTCACACAGGATGTAGTATAATTCATTCCTTATTGTTATTGGTTGATTTGATTTTATGGTGTGACTTTTAATGTATAAATGGAGAAGGTTTTGTATTTGGTTATTATTCTGAAGAAGTTCCAGTGTTAGAATAAATAAGGAACAAAAGCACTACAAAAGCCCTACATTTAATTGCTCTGTAGTCTGTATCTGTAGTCCATGGACTGTTTCGAATATGTTCTATTTTGTATTTGCAAAATGACATCAATATGTTACAGCAATGACTTATGTCAAGAGATGTGTTCTCTATCAACTATTAGGCAGTGTAACTTCAAAATTAGCATCACAAATACGTATATCATAAACACTCAGTCAGCTATGCCCCCTGGACAACAGACTAAAGACTTATGTATCTCTGAATCCAAAAGATAGAAAGTCAAGGCTATGGTACAGTTATCATCATTTGCACAGGGGTGTCATGTGTGTGTAGGGGGGTAGAAGGCCTAGGCAGACACAAAAGGTAGTGACTGTGTGTGAGTAAGAAAGGCAGGTTAGGCAGAAATTTTGATAAAGTATCAAAAGGGCACGGAGATGGAATGTGCTATAAGGCTCATGACTATTCCATATAACTGTTATGTTTGTGTTTCTGCATGGGGAATCAAGGTGAAATGTCTGTGTGAGTGTCTGAAAGAGCACAGCCAAGCTCTGTGCTAGCGCTATGTCCTGGTATGTCAGATAGGTGTGAGCTGTACATAGTAGAGGTAACAGTTCATTGTCATGAACCCCGACCATGAGAACGGGCTCTGCCAAGAGTTGCAATGGCACAGCCATGCCCATGATCAGATGCACTAATGCTATCTGAGCATGATTGATGTTTGCTGGATGAGCTCTCTTCATGCATACACCCAGGACCACAATCCCATGGCCCACCATGTTTGGGAGTGGACAACTCGATCACTGACAAAGGAGTGGAAGTAATACCACTATGAGAGCATGATTGGGCATGGCCATGTTGGCTAACATCAGATGATGATGCTGACCTATGGCCACATGGATGCCATCACCTTTGCAGCAGATGTCCTATCGCAGACACTGCTCATTCCATCATGTCATTCATCCAATCCATTGAATTGGCCACACGGTGGGGGCAGTCATGAATGTCAGCCTGTGCCACATCTACAACCTTAAACATGTCTTCTGAGTCCCTATTGGAATATGCCTGCAGCTCTGTGATGGCCCTAAACATGCACTGAGTGGCAAGTAAAGACACACCAAAATCATGTGGAGGTTGGACAGCAGGTCTCCTCCAAGTACTCCTAATAACCCACCTTCATGGCATTTCAGGGTGATGTGCAGAGCTGTAGTAACTACAGAGGGATTAAATTGATCAGTCACAGCATGAAGTTATGGGAAAGAGTAGTGGAAGCTAGATTAAGAAGGGAGGTGATGATTAGTGATCAGCAGTATGGTTTCATGCCAGGAAAGAGCACTACAAATGCGATGTTTGCTCTGAGAGTGTTGATGGAGAAGTACAGAGAAGGTCAGAAGGAGTTGCATTGTGTCTTTGTGGACTTAGAGAAAGCATATGACAGGGTGCCTAGAGAGGAGTTGTGGTATTGTATGAGGAAGTCAGGAGTGTCAGAGAGGTATGTAAGAGTGGTACAGGATATGTACGAGGGTAGTGTGACAGCAGTGAGGTCTGTGGTGGGAGTGATGGATGAGTTTAAGGTGGAGGTGGGATTACATCAAGGATCAGCTCTGAGCCCTTTCTTATTTGAAATGGTGATATACAGGTTGACAGACGAGATCAGACAGGAGTCCCCGTGGACTATAATGTTTGCCGATGACATTGTGTTCTGTAGTGAGAGTAGAGAAAAGGTGGAGGAGACCCTGGAGATGTGGAGATATGCTCTAGAGAGAAGAGGAATGAAGGTCAGTAGGACTAAGACAGAATATTTGTGTGTGAATGAGAGGGATAGAAGAATGGTGAAGATGCAGGGAGTAGAGGTGGTGAAGGTGGATGAGTTTAAATACTTGGGATCAACAGTTCAGAGTGATGGTGAGTGTGGAAGAGAGGTGAAGAAGAGAGTACAGGCAAGATGGAGTGGGTGGAGAAGAGTGTCAGGAGTGATTTGTAACAGACGAGTACCAGTAAGAGTGAAAGGGAAGGTCTACAAGAGGGTAGTGAGACCAGCTATGTTATATGGGTTGGAGAGAGTGGCATTGACAAAAAGGCAGGAGTCAGAGCTTGATGTGGCAGAGATGAAGATGTTAAGATTTGCACTGGGTATGACGAGGATGGAAAGGATTAGGAATAAGTATATTAGAGGGTCAGCCCAGGTTGAAAGGTTTGGAGACAAAGCCAGAGAGGCAAGATTACATTGGTTTGGACATGTGCTGAGGAGGGATGCAGAGTGTATTGGGAAAAAGATGCTAAGGATGAAGTTACCAGGTAACAGGAAAAGAGGAAGGCCTAAGATAAGGTTTATGGATGTGGTGAGAGAGGACATGCAGGTGGTTGGTGTGACAGAGCAAGATGCAGAGGACAGGAAGAAATGGAAACAGTTGATCTGCTGTGGCGACCCCTAACAGGTGTAGCCGAAATAAGAAGAAGATGGCATCTCACCCACACTCTGGCTATGGCCAGAGTCAACTGGCACTGAAAAAGCAGTAACCACACTACCATAATAAAATTTGTCACCTTCCACCTGCCCAACATCTGAAGGCTCACTGGAATAGGTATTCATAGGCTTACTGGTTGTGTCTGATGGAAATACAGGGGATGTCAACCTCAGTGTCAGATTCAATCTCTGCACCCCCCTGACTGTGCCTCTTTTTGGCCACCATCATCATCAGAGTCTGCCAATACTCTCACATCAGGTGGTAAGAGTCCTACACTTTCACTGTCAGGATCACCTGGGATAATAAGCAAAAAAAACACAGGAATGAAATAAATACCTACGCTAAAATTTAATGTATGATAACAAACTAACCCTGATGCCACTATTACAGATGGGACAGCAATGCACTCATTCATTACATACACCCCACACATACATATAAATGCATATTTATGACAAATGGCCATCAATAATCAAATACAAATGTTTGCTTTCCATGTGCCGATGAATCCACACTTGCTATAGAGGATGGTCCCAGAAGAATTAATGCAAGGTAAGGGTAGAATCATCACAATTGTAATTACACAGGGGATCAGTGAATTCACAATGTTTGCCTTTATGTCTATTGACAATACGTTTAACTGAAACTTGGATGACACATCCATCCAAAGCCCTTGTGTAATGAACAAAAGTGTGTCATTAACTCTCAGTTTATCAATAGTTTCATCCGCAATAAATAAATAAATATATAAATAAAAAACACATGAACTATCACTTACAATATTTTACTATACAAGCAAATCTAACAAATGGTCATATGTAAGCCTACCTCGGAGCTCCTCCTGGGACATACTTGTTCTCCTAGAAACATCAGCACCAACATCAATCACATGAGGTTGTGCAGTTTCCACTGAGCTCTCTGGATCTCTGAAAGTGGACAGGAACTCTTCATTTGGAGTCAGTGCTGGATTTGTAGCGGCCCCTACCCCTCCATAGCCAGCTGTTCATTGTCAACTGCAACTGGTCTGCTCTAGGCTGATGAAATCATATCAGCGACCCTATGATGCACCTGATCATAAGTCCTGGTGTGCTCCCCAATGGCATTTACATAATTGACTTGCTGGTTCCAAATCTGCATTCTGTCAGCCATATTCTCATATTCTCTCTCAAGCAGAAAGGCCTTATGGCATCTAAATGCCTGCACTATAATGTCATTTTCTGAATCACTTGAAGAGGTTTTATGTGGATTTGTACACTTAGGTGCCATAATCATATGTGACATAAAGCAGAGAAGGATACAACATATAAATATCACATAATAAACATCCTGCTTATATACACACACATATTATATTTTCAATATTAACCACTGGAGACACACAATTCGGTTATTAATATTTAAGGTTATGTGATTATACCATGTCACACTTATGCACAAACCAATATTTGATCCAAAACAAGGAATACCAATGGAGTAATGTATTGTTTACCACAGAAAGAACAGGATGACTTGTACAATTTCAAGAGCATACCTCTTGCCACAACTTTTGTTGTGGCAACACACAAATGGTACTTGGTTCCCCTACCTCCAAAACAGCAGGTAAATTGCAGGTTGTACAAACAAAGGAATACCATCTAATTAAATTGTTATAAATGCTTTCAACTCAGTTCTCACAAAATATGTGTACACATTTACAACAGAAAAGTTTTATAGGATTGCCAGTCACCTCTCACTATGTCCCGCACTCCCCTGGAGGTACCTATAGGTCATCTTAAAAGCCTAATACTCTTAGGTCATTGACAATACAGTACATTACATTTTCCTGAAATAACATAAAAAGAGTGTATGATAACAAGTTGTAACAATAACACTTATGATGAAAGTTAATAAGGGCTGTCTATCTGAGAAAGTAAAATGCCTGCCAAAAATGCCCGTGCCAACAGTGAAATATAAGAAGTGCAGACAAAGTTCCATTTTCTAATGCATATAAATATTTTTTCTTTGTAGCGTGTTAAGAAATCTAGCATGTATTTGAAAAATACAATCATAACTTAGCAAGAACAGAAGACTTCTATGCGATAAATCAAAATGAATAGCAATCTTCTCTGTTTTCCACATATACAACTTTCCTCACCTTCAAGCTCCCTAGCTGCATGGTTACCTTTTTATAGTGCAGACTCAGGCCTCTGAGCATGGTGAAGATACAAATGAGGTGTAAACTCATTAGAATTGCTTAATCCCAAATGTATGACTTAATGTAGCAGGGGTAAACATAGCGTAGGCACTACCTCAATGTTAGATGCTAATGGATTGCAACTGTGAATGATTAGTGTGAGGGAGAAGGAAGGCACAACATCAGTTCAGACTACCCCCCCCCCCTGCATTGGTTGTGTCACCCAGGATACACATACAGAGTGTAGAAGTAACTGTAACAAGTTTTTAAATGGAAGTGAACAGCACACTTTACTCATTTTAGTCCACTAATAGCCAAACTCTACTCCCTTTTCTGAAAACTGTATTTTACTGTCACATAATTTTATCATACATTTTAATGACAATGATGTAAAATGTCCTATAGCTTGCATTTCTGAGAGCACAGTACATATAAGAGAAGAATGAACATAATACAAAGATAAGCTGCATTGGTTCAAACAAAATTCATAAATGGTTGTGTGATCACTCATTGCACTAAATATGCAAGCTGCACATAAACAAACAACTGAAAGTGTACAAGTATATATGTCTTATTAATACTGTGGAGTACATATGAATTATTTGTATGCAGAATTATTTGCATTACTGCTGGAAAGTTGTTTCTATGGCAAAGTGAGTTAAGACATCCCTAGTGTACTTTGTAGTTTGATTAGTTTGACAGTTCAAATCCAGACGTGTAAAAATCTGTAAGATGTGTTAAAAAGTATTTTATAATGTTGTTTGTGTTACCTTTTTTAATATTAATTAATATTAATATTTGTGCAATGTGCAGCTTAGAGTAAATACACTGAAATGGTGAAATACCTTAAAATTAATAGAAGTTGCTTCTATCATAAAAACAGCATAAATTAAAGCTGTGAATCAAGTGTGTATGTACCACACCTGCTAAACACGATGAATTATATAGTGCATAGTATATGTAGATTAAGGTTCAAGTCCCAAATTTATCTTTAAGTGAAGAAAATTAATAATTTTTTTTTTACAATAGTAGTACATGTTGAGATTATCTTGTTTGTGCATTGCTCACCTCCGTTCACAGTGTAATGGCCCAGACAAGTGGACATTGTCAATTTCATAAAAGATACTTTGTTACATCTTTTGCTTTCCATTGCTCAAACATAATAAAAGGAGTTGCACATTGGTCAGCAAGCTCCGACAATATCCTCAAGTCCAGAACACCTGCAGATAATAGGAAGACACTGTCAGTTTCAAAAAGAATACATTGTTGCATCTTTTGCTAACCATCAAAAAAACATGCTAAGCGGTGTTGTGCAGTGATTAGCAAGCTTCCACCACACCTGTAGGTCTATAACACTTGCAGACAACAAGCAGACATTGTCAATTAAAAAAAAAAAGATACATTGTAACATGTGTGGTCTTCCACTGGCAAACACTCTAAGTGGTGATGTGTGGCGGTCAAGCCATATACACAGTAATGCATGTGACAATATAAAACTGTTGCCTAGTTCTTCCTGTGGAAGCAGGATTAAGTTAAGGGCTATAATACAGATGAGCCAGGGTTCTAATCCACCAAAATCAAAAGTTTAATTAATGCTGTTCCACTTTACTTTATAGAAAACATCACAATAGGAAAATAATTGCACATGCAAATAACTATGCATAGCAGGTGCATTTAGCACACATAGGATTTCGTATATATCAAATGTCTAACTGTGGGTATCACTACAATTCTTCTTCTACAATTAAACATTTATTTTCTGAACTTTCATGTCACACCCATACATGATTAATCACTCAGCTCTTTAATGTGTATGTATATCTAATGAGCATCTCTGACAAATGAGTTGTCAGCTGCAATGAGCACTCTGCACAGTAATGATGGTAAAAAATATACCTTTTGCCCAACCATCCCGGTAGCAACTGGTGTATGTTAATGCCAACAATACAAGTGAGCCAGGTTTCTATTAATGCTTGTCCAGTCAATTTTAAAAACTAAATAACAATGTAAAGATAATTATAAATAACAACATGTATAGCACTGGAGATCATATGAATTATATGTGTGACTGAGGGTATGGTGACAATTATGATTCTGTACTTAAAATTGCCTGTTATGCCCTGAGATGGACTTCATACTTCAATGATAATCAGATATTGTTACATGTATAAACCAGGACCTTGTCAGGTCACACATACACATGGTTAACCAGTCACTCATTCATGTGTCCATATAATTAATGAGCATGTCAAATAAACATTTCTTGTGTGGCAAGGAAAAAAAAAAGCACCAATGTTTTGTCTATTTCACATTGGTGTGTAAAGCCACCCACAAAATGTGTCAGGTCTTAAAATTTATACACCCAATATATGTCTGCAAACTTAAATCAAGTAACAGGTACAGCAGCGATCAACCCATAAACTAATGGCAACTATCACATTGCCCTTCATCTTTCATAAATTACATTCCTCTCTGTTTGGCACTGTTGCTCTCTGCTTAACATCACACAAACACAGTTGGCATTGTTGTGTGGGTTTGCCCACTGAACCTTATCAAGAAATGGAAGGAAAATACTTTAACAGTTGCTTTATGACCTGTACAGACATGGCAGGAGCAAGAAGAGAAGGTGCCCAATTTAGGTGTCAATGATGGAGTGTAGAGGAGTCCAGAATATTCACTGGACTCCTTGTAAAGCACCACACCCATAGGCTATTGCAGGGGGGCTATATTGAGTCTTAATATTAATCAGAAACTTGGAATAGTACTGCCAAGACTGTCTCCCGTGTGACTGGCATTTTTCACACTGGACAGCAATACAGACACCACTTCAATGACCAGACAAGGCACAAGCAGGCACAACTCAACCATTGGCTGGATGAGTTTAAGACTGCCGACATCCTACAGTTGTGTAAGTATACAGATAAAGCTACTTTAAATTATATAGAAGGTTGGATAAGGCAAGACAATGTACACAACACTTTAATCATAGGTGACTCCATAGTCAGGCACACTGATGTCCCACTCATCAGACTGAACAAGGAGAAAATTACAGTCAGCTGCCTATTGGGTGCCAGGATCCACCACATAACGCATGCACTCGAGTCACTCCACAACAAGTACCAATATGACTCTGTCATTGTCCATGCTGAAGTGAATGACTTGAGACAAACCTCCCTGGACTACATGAAAAGAGATATGGAAGAGCTCTTGGATCATGTGACCCAGGCAGGTATGACCCTATCCCTGACTAGCATCCTGCCTTTGCCAAGAATGATACCACAGTATAAGGACAAAATGATTGACTTCAACAATTGGCTAAGCTTCTGATGTCATTCAAAGGGGATCCAGTATTTGTCTGCCTGGGAAGACCTGATCAACAAACCACGATGCTTTGCCAGAGATGGTCTGCACCTGTCACCCCTGGGATTCAGGTTACTGGCTAAAGCTCTTGCCACCCCTATAGTGCCTTTTTTAGGCAAGGTTCAAAGGATAAAACCACCAAAGTAACAAATAGAAGCAGGCAAAATCTGAAGGTAATGCGACTCAATGCTAGAAGTCTAAACCTCAAAATGCACTCTCTCGAGGCACTCCTAAAAATGGAGAACATCGATATCTGTGCAGTAACTGAGACCTGGTTCAAGGCTCGAGAGAGCACCCCTGCAATACCAGGCTACAATTCTTACTACACTTTTCGGCCACAAAACCAGGACCAAAACACTAAAGGTGGAGGAGTGTCCATATTCACCAAGGATATTCACACCTCCAGGCTAGTTGCCCAACACAATGCATCTGAAATTCTCCAGGTGCAACTAACACTAGGTAAGACTGCAATCCAAATTGTAGCTTGCTACAGATCCCCATCCATGCCCCAAGATTCTCACTACACCTTTCTAAACATACTGGAAAATATTAAGATACAACCAAACACCCTAATACTGGGTGATTTCAACTACCCTGCCATTAATTGGGAAAACTACTCAGGTACCAACTCCTTTTCCCAATGGTTCTTGGAATTCATAAATTCCAACGCCCTGGATCAACTAATCCATTGTCCCATCAAGGGCTCCAATATCCTAGACCTGGTCATTACCAACATGGGAGATAGATGCTCCACACCAGTGGTCACCCCCTCATTGGTCAGGTCTGACCATAAGCAAATCACCCTTGACACCCACATCCCACCCCCACCCCCCCAGTAAGGAAATCTCCTTAAAAAACTTCTCCAAAGCCAACTTAAAGCTACTGAAGTCAGAAGTGACACACTTCACAACACCCACACAGACGGGATCTGGAAGTTCGACTGCAGAATCCTACACTAAGGCAGTGTACGAGCACATCCACTCTTGCATGAATCGTGCCATCCCAAATAGAACCAAGATGCTCTTCTCCAAAAAAAGGAAGCAAATCTGGTGGTCCCCTGCTATAAACAAACTATACAACAGAAGGAAGAAACTGTTGCAAAAAAGAGGAAAATCCCAGGATGCAAAAAAACTCCCTCATCAGCCTCAGTAAGAAGCCGAGAGCCCTCATAACATCCTCAAAAGCTAGTTACGAAAACAAAATTGCCAAAGATTCCAAAGACAACCACAAGGCATTCTAGAGTTATGTCAAAAATCTAAATGGCAATGCTCAGATCTGCTCTGAGTCACAACAGAATGGCATTAAATATACTGATCCCAAGGATATTGCCAATATCCTGGCAGATCGATTTAGTGCCAACTTCACCGCACTCTCACCCCCTAATGGACCCATCTCAATACCAAAAGATTGCCAAATTCCGATAATCATGGCCACACAGGTAGAAACCGCACTCTCCAAAGCTAAGAATACAGCATCCATGGGACCAGATGACATCCCAGGCTGTGTACTACATGAACTACAAAATGAACTGGCACCTCACCTAAGTGTCATGTTTAATCATAGCCTCACCTCAGGCTTCGTGCCCACTGAGTGGCGCACAGCTACAGTTATCCTGCTCCACAAGGGAGGATCTACCTTGGATCCCAGAAACTACGTCCCATCAGTCTGACAAGCCTGATCTGCAAGGGCATGGAACACATTATCATGGAACTTATAAACAAAGACATTGGCAACCTTCAAACACTAGACCCCACCCAGTTTGGGTTTGTGAAGGGCTGATTTTGTCTCCTGAGTCTGATTGACTTCTTCAAATCAGTCTCCAGAGCTGTGGACGAGGGTAAGGCAGTCCACACAGCCTATCTGGACCTCACCAAGGCCTTTGACACCATCCCCCACTCTGGAATAATAGAAAAACTTACTAAGCTGGGCATAAATCCCGACGTCACTCGATGGGTTGCTAACTGGCTTACTGACAGAACCCAGACAGTAAAAGTAGCCGACTCCAAATCCAGCTCCATACAAGTGACAAGTGGAGTACCTCAGGGTTCAAGTCCTGGGACCACTCTTGTTTGGCATCTACTTCTCTGAAGTACAAGCCAACACTAAGGGACTCTGGCTAACAAAATTTGCAGATGACTGAAAACTGGGAGCCATTATTGAATCCCCAAATGATGTGGATATTCTACAAAAGGGAATTACCACATAGGTGGCAGGACACTAAACATTGAAAGTGTGATAAGAGACTTAGGGACACAGGTGGACAGTGGTCTCACTTTCGATAACCACATTGCCGCAACAGTCAGGAAATCCTTCTATGTGGCACACCTCATCACTAAGGGCTTTTCATCCAGAAAAATGGAGGTCATTGTCCCACTGTACTCATCCCTCATTAGACCCATTATAGAGTATAATGCCCCATTTGGTATGTACCTCACAAGACATCTGCAACAGCTTGAAAGGCCACAGAAATACCTCACTAAAAGAATCTCAGGCCTAAAGCAGATGCCATATACTGACCGTCTAAAAAACTCCAGCTATACTCTGTGGCATATCGTCTACTCAGAGGCGATCTCTGCTTAACATACAAAGCCATGTCAAACCCTGAGCTGTTGGACATGCTCCACTTAAAGAAATCCCAATCCCTCAGAGCCACATGCTCCAGGGATCTAAACCTTGTCATCATAATGAACAAAACATGCTGGAGGGATAGGTTCCTGACCCAGAGACTCCCCATACTCTGGAATAGACTGCCCATACATATCAAGCAGAGCACATCTTTGGCCCTCTTCAAAAAGAACCTTGATGATTGGATGGGAGATAGGATATTCACCCCGGGGATCATGTCAGTTGACCTGCTTGACTGGGGCCTGGAGAAGTAAATATTGTGGGAAGAAATATCCAGGGAATTGTTATGGCTTAGGCTTGCATAGGCTCTAGGGCCGATAGCCTAGTACCAACCTATGAACCTATCAACCTGTAAGACTGGCATGCATAATGTTCTTCTGCTGAAGAAGTTGATAGCTATAGTTCTTTCCTAATTCCATCCTGCACATTACTATATTGCTTTCCCTTTGTTCTTCCCCCTGGTTGCCCCCATGCCACCACTTTCCTATCTACCCCATTTTCACACCTTTAATCTGGTCAAATAATAGAATCACACACCACACACATAAATAATAAATCCCTAAAAAAGACCTTCACTTTTTGTCCTCTGCATTTCCATGGAAATTAGCATTGTGCACCAGTGCCGAGTGAGAGTGGATGGCTGCTCATGTCCTATGGCATAGTGCAGTTACCTTTGCTCAATGCTGCTTAAACCCACTACATTAAGGAAAAACACAGTTAAAGCAAAATAAAGGCACTCATCTAAAATATTTCCTATAATATTTATTTACATTGATGAATATATAAATATACCAATCTATATGTGTACTGTTGAAATAAATCAATTGAATAGTCTTCTTTTTTATATGGTACTTCACTGTAGTCATTCCCACTCAGATTTGCAGAAATTATCACATGTAATTATTTAATTACATCCTGAATGCATATGTTAAAACATTTGATTGAGCTGGATTCGAACCCTGTATCATTTGTGCTAAAAAAAAAATGCACAGCTACTACACCTGCTGCCACAGAGAATGCTAAGCTGTAGATGTTTTTCTTGCACTCAGTAATGTCCAAAGTGCTGACTGTAGTGCCTCTCCACTTAACATGTTTCCGTGGAGGAAGGTGAACCAATAGAACTACCATTATTTTATCAATTAAGCAGAGACTCATGTTTGTTTGTCGATTATTTATTTATTTTATTTATTTAACATTTGTTAACTGGGAAAGTCTGACTTAGAATGAAGCCAGTTTTCAGTGGAGGCCCGGGGAGAAATGCTCCAGATGCATGTCTTTGTAACGTGGGAGGAAACCCACAGAAATGCAGGGAGGACATGCAGACTCCACACAGAAGGCACCCCAGCAAAGAATCAAACTGGAGAACCTCTTGCTGTGAGGCAACAGCACAACTGCTGCACCATTACACCACCCTTGATTAACTCTGCAGAAATGGGAAAAGCAGTAATAATAGTCCTTTGTGTCATAGAATTTCTGACACATTTGCAATATAAAGTACATTATGAACACCATAGTATCTTTCAGCTATTTCTACCATAGCCTATATGGGTAAGTACCTCTCAAGTTCAAGTAGGAGTCATGAAATATAAATCTCACATGCACAAACACTTTGCCATCAATTGTGCAAACCAGCTGCTCTGTGGTGAGCTATGCAAAGAGCTGATTGGCATGAATTAGTATGTTTACTGCCCTGTTACTCTTATTCCATTATAATCCATGTAAAACAGCCAAAGGCAAGACACTTGTTACTGACTGAACACTTATTTACTTAGACACATGTGTGCCCTGCACCCATGTATTTGAAAATGCGTATGTCAGTAGAAGTTCCCAAATGTCAACCACACTACAGAAATAAATAATGCAGCTGCATTGTTACATCATCTAAACCTTTATACTGACAATACACATTTAGCTTGTCTTATACATGTATTAATGTGGACAGCAATTCTTCACATATATGAACACATGTACATACAAAATTGCAACCAGGCTGATCACAAAACATGTGTGTGTCCATATGTGACAATTATTGTGTAATGTACACAACATACTGAGGAAACAGCTGCATATGTCTCATTTCTGCTTCATGCATTCCTGACAGCTTTTCTAGTTTGAGGAAGCTGTCTTTTAAAGTATACCTGCACTTTGGAAATGCAGCAGGAAATACAAAATCCACACTTTGCACACCACTCTCATTACAGGATATGTTATCCACATCATATAATGATGATGGCATGACATATAAAGACCAATATAACAAGGCAAAAGGCATACTTCAGCAATGGTTCAGTCATTAAATACTGTACTCTGAGGATGGGAACAAAATACATATATGTGGGTCACCTTACCACAGCAGCCACATTATGTGTGTGTCTCTATGTATGTATAAATGTGTGTTCATAGTCAGACAGACATCATTCTGTATCCTACTATCATCGATCCAGTCCCATGCAGAACTAATATCTGGACAGTCATACATGCTACCCATCCATTTCATACAGACTTCCCAACATCTTCTTACAAACATCCAATCATGACTTCTTCCACTATAAATTGTCCAGAAGTAGTATGAAAGGCAGACTATTGCTATGGGGCTTACATTAAGTACTGAGTCCTATAGCTGGCATAACTAATAAGGTAGGGGTTCTAATCTCACTGCAATCAACTGTTTTGTGTGTGTGTGTGTGTGTGTGTGTGTGTGTGTGTGTGTGTGTGTGTGTGTGTGTGTGTGTGTGTGTGTGTGTGCAATTAGAAAGGCACGAGTCTGTATCTTACTCTCAGCAATCCAGTCCTATGGAGAAAAAATATTTTGACAGTTGTACATGCCTACACATCCATTTGATACAGGCATCCCAGTGATGATGTTGTCCACCAGAAATTATCCAGCAGCAGTGCAAAAGTCAGCTGTGTGCCATGGCTTTTGCATTAAGTGCTGAGTTCTCTAGCTGGTATAACTAGTTAGACAGGGGTTCTAATCTCACAGCAGTCAACTCATGTATGTATGTGTAGTCAGAAAGGCATTAGTCTGTATCCTACTGTCAGCAATCCAGCCCCATAAAAAACAAATATTTTGACAGTCGTACAAGCTTACACATACATTTCAAACAGGCCTCCCAAAATCTTTTCAAAAAACATCCAATTATGATGTTGTCCACTATAAACTGTCCAGCAGCACAGTAGAAGTCAGACTTCTGTTGTGACACTTGTGCTAAATACTGACTTCTCTAGCTGGTGTATCTAATAATGCAGGAGTTCTAGTCTCACTGCACTTAACAGGTGTGTGTGTGCACACACGTGTGTGTGTGTGTGTGTGTGTGTGTGTGTGTGTGTGTGTGTGTGTGTGTGTGTGTGTGTGTGTGTGTGTGCGTGTGTGTGTGTGTGTGTGTGTGTGTGTGTGTGTGTGTGTGTGTGTGTGTGTGTGTGTGTGTGTGGAGTCAGAAGAACATGAGTCTGTATCTTACTGTCAGCAATGCAGTCCCAAGGAGAACATTTTGCCAGTTGTACAGGCCTACACATCCATTTCATACAGGCCTCCCAACATCTTCTCTGAAACATCCAATGATGATGCCATCCACTAAAAACTTTTCCAGTAGCAGGGTAAAAGTCAGACTTGTGCTGTGGCGCTTGTGTTAACTACTGTGTTCTGCAGATAGTGAGGTAGGAGTCCTAATTTCACTGAGGACAACTTGTAAGTATGTATGTGTGTTTTTGTTCAGTTAATTCACATTTGAGAAACCATTTTAGAACACTATGTGAGACACTCCTGCTACCATCTTCTCACAAGCATACACTACTGATGTCATCAGCTATAAAGAGTTGTGTGGCAGTGCATAAGCCAGACTTGTGGTGTAGCACTTGTGTTAAGGACTGTGTTCTGTAGGTAGGAATTCAAACCTCACTGTGGTCACCTTGAGAATGTGTGTGTGTGTGTGTGTATATGTGTGTGTGTTTAGTTAATTCACATTAGACAGTCCATTTTAGAACAGCATGTGAGACATTTTACTGCCATCTTCGTCTCACAAACATACACCATTGATGCCATCAGTTATAAAATGTTGTCTGGCACTATCAAAGCCGGAGTTGCACTGTGGCACTTGCATTAAGTGCTGTGTTCTGTAGATAGATATGGGTTCAAATCTTGCTGCAGTCAGCTTGTGTGTGTGCGTGTGTGTGTGTGTGTGTGTGTGTGTGTGTGTGCGTGTGTGCGTGTGTGCGTGTGTGCGTGTGTGCGTGTGTGTGTGTGCATGTGCGTGTGTTCATTCAAAGATCAATAAGGTCCAGCTGGTGAACCTGGGAATCTTGAGGCAATGTTACAACTGCCTAATGTACAAAGACAACCCTCTCCTCCTCCCAACAAATTCCAACACATGTGAGAGATGCAACCATATAGCCAAACTGGAGGCTAAGCTCTCTCAACTCAGTACTGGTGTAACCAGTCAGGAGGAGAAGGAAACCACACTCACTACAATTCCAGTCTCACATAGACCTACCACGACAGCAAACCGAACACATAAACACACAAAAACATACTTGGAGGCTCTAAATAAAAATCTGCCTAAGCAGCAGAGACGTCCAAAGCAGACACCCAAGCAACCGCTACCCCAAAACAAAACACGTGCAACACATAGCTCACAAAGCAAGTGTGCTGAACAGTCACAGCCCTTAAGGCTAAACAACACACCTGATACACTTGTAAAAGGTGACTCTATCATCAGGCACACTGACGTCCTGCTCACCAGGCTGAACAAGGAGAAGGTCACGGTGAGCTGCCTATCGGGCGCTAGGATCCGCCACATAACACAAGCACTCAGGACACTCTAAGGCAAGTACAAATATGACTCAGTCATTGTCCATGCTGGTGTGAATGACCTGAGATGCACCTCCCTGGACTACGTGAAAAGAGACATAGAGGAGCTCTCTGACCATGTAGCCCAGGCCGGTATGACCCTGACCTTGAGTAGCATCTTATCCTCACCAAGAATGATGCCACAGTATGAAGACAAGATTATCAATTTCAACAATTGGCTTAAGTATTGGTGTCATTCAAAGGGGATCCAATGCCTGTCAGCCTGGGATGACATGCTCGATAAGCCACGATGCTTCGCTAGGGACAGCTTTCACCTGTCACCCCTGGTCTTTCGGATATTGCCAAAGGCTCTTGCTACCCCCATAGTGCCTTTTTTAGGCAAGTCTCAAAAGACAAACCCACCTCCATAGGTATCACAAGGGATAAGAAACTAAGAGTAATGCTACTCAATGCCAGAAGTCTAAACCTCAAGATGCATGCACTCGAAACTCTCCTTAGCATGGAGAACATCGATATCTGTGCAGTAACAGAAACCTGATTCAAGGCTCTCGAGAACACCCCAGCACTACCAGGTTATACCTCATACCATGCTTTTCAGCCCCAAAACTTGGACCGAACCACAAAAGGAGGGGGAGTATCAATATTTGTCAAAGATACTCACACCTACAGGTTGGTGGCACAGCACAAAGCATCAGAGACTATCCATGTGCAACTAACAGTGGGTAAAACTGCCTTCCAGTTTATAGCCTGCTACAGACCACCCTCCCAAACCCAGGAACCCCACTCGGCCTTCCTGAGAACACTGGAAAATATGAAGGTCTCTCCAAACACCATTATATTGGGTGACTTCAACTACCCAACCATAGACTGGGAGCATTACTCTAGCTCCAACACCCTAGCCCAAAGGTTCCTAGAATTTATAAACTCAAATGCTATGGAACAACTTGTTACCAATCCCACAAGAGGGGAAAACATACTGGACCTGATCATCACCAACATGGGGACTCTATGCATCAGACCAGAAGTGTATCCCTCACTGGTAAGATCAGACCATAAACTAATCTCACTAGATATTCACATCCCGACCCCACCCCATGCCCAGAAAACCACAGTGAAAAACTTCTCTAAAGCAAATTTCACACTCCTCAAAACTGAGGTGGAATCCTTCAAAGCCCCCGGTCCTGTGGATAATACGGCCCAGACCACAAAATCCTTTATAAATGCATTCTATGAACACCTTCAGGAATGCATGGTTCATACAATCCCAAATAAAACCAAGACCCAATCCTCCAAAGGCAGACGTTCTGTCTGGTGGACCCCAGCCATAAACAAACTATACAATAGAAGGAGGAAGCTACTACATGTCAGAGCAAAATCCCAAATAGGGAAGACATCTCTGATCAGTATTAGCAAAAAACTTTGGGCACTCATAAAATCGTCTAAGGCCAGCTTCGAGAGAAAAATTGCACAGGACACTAAGGATAATCACAAGGCTTTCTTTAGTTATGTTAGGAACCTGGGTGGGAATTCCCAGATATGCTCAGAATTAGACCAAAATGACAAAAAATACACCAAACCCACAGACATTACCAACATCCTAGCTGACAGGTTCAGCGCAAACGTCTCCCCCCCTCCCCACCAAAAGGGCAAATATCTATCCCAGCAGAGTGCTGCCCCCCTAACATCTCAGATGCTCAGGTAAGAGCTGCCCTCTCCAAAGCAAAATATACAGCATCAATGGGACCAGACGATGTCCCGGGCTGCATCCTACATGAACTCCAAGAAGAGCTAAACCCAAACATAAAACTACTGCTCATTCTCAGCCTTACTACAGGATATGTACCCAAAGAGTGGGGTACAGCAACAGTGGTCCCTCTCCACAAAGGTGGTGCCCCAACAGATCCTGGAAACTATCGCCCCATAAGCCTGACTAGCTTGGTCTGCAAAGCTATGGAAAGGATCATCATGGACCTCATAAATAAAGATATTGGGGACCTACAGACACTGGATCCTACCCAGTTTGGCTTTGTTAAGGGCAGATCCTGCCTCTTAAACCTGGTTGAGTTCTTTGAAACAGTCACCAAGGCCATTGACAAGGGGAAGGTGGTCCACACAGCCTACCTGGACCTCGCAAAAGCCTTTGATACAATACCCATGCACCGGACACTAAGGATAATCACAAGGCTTTCTTTAGTTATGTTAGGAACCTGGGTGGGAATTCCCAGATATGCTCAGAATTAGTCCAAAATGACAAAAAATACACCGAACCCACAGACATTGCCAACATCCTAGCTGACAGGTTCAGAGCAAACTTCTCCCCCCCCTCCCCACCAAAAGGGCTAATATCTATCCCAGCAGAGTGCTGCCCCCCTGACATCTCAGATGCTCAGGTAAGAGCTGCCCTCTCCAAAGCAAGAAACACAGCATCAATGGGACCAGACGGTGTCCCGGGCTGCGTCCTACATGAACTCCAAGAAGAGCTAAACCCAAACCTAAAACTACTGTTCAGTCTCAGCCTTACTACAGGATATGTACCCAAAGAGTGGCGTACAGCAACAGTGGTCCCTCTCCACAAAGGTGGTGCCTCAATGGATCCTGGAAACTATCGCCCCATAAGTCTCACTAGCTTGGTCTGCAAAGCTATGGAAAGGAACATCATGGACCTTTTAAATAAAGATATTGGGGATCTACAGACACTGGATCCTACCCAGTTTGGCTTTGTTAAGGGCAGATCCTGCCTCGTAAACCTGGACGATTTCTTTGAAACAGTCACCAAGGCCATTGATAAGGGGAAGGTGGTCCACACAGCCTACCTGGACCTCGCAAAAGCCTTCAATACAATACCCCACTCGGGCATTATAGATAAGCTCACCAGCTTAAATATAAACCTCTATGTTACTAGATGGGTTGCAAACTGGCTCAAGGACAGAACCCACATAGTTAGAATAGCTGGAGCCATGTCAGACTCCAAACCAGTTACAAGTGGCATCCCACAAGGCTCAGTCATGGGACCTCTCTTGTTCAGTATATATTTCTTGGAGGTACAAGCCAACATGGAAGGACTGTGGCTGACCAAGTTCACAGATGATTGCAAACTGGGCGCCATAATAGACTCTCAAGCCAACACAAGCATCCTCCAAAAGGGCCTCATAGAAACAGACAAGTGGTGCCAGAGCCATGGCCTCAAGCTAAACGCCAAAAGGTGTATAGTCATCCCCTTTGGCAAAAACAAAATGCCCACAAATTACCACATAGGTGGTAATCCATTAAGTACAGAAGAAGTAATTAGGGACCTGGGGACCCAAGTTGATAGCAATCTCTCATTTAACAACCACGTGGCCAAAGTGGTTAGAAAAACATTTTATATAGCCCACCTAATCATGAAGGGATTCACATCTAGATCGGGGAGGTCATTGTGCCTCTTTACACATCCCTCATCAGGCCCATAATTGAGTACAATGCCCCTTTTGGGATGTACCTTACCAGACACCTGCAGCAACTGGAAAGACCCCAAAAGTACCTCACCAAGAGGATCAAGGGGCTCAAACAAATGCCGTATGCTGCCCAGTTAAAGAAACTCCAGCTCTACTCAGTGGCATACCACCTGCTCAGACGCGATCTGTGCCTGACGTATAAAGCCATGTCCAACCCGGAATTAATGGACATGCTGCACCTCAGAAAATCCAAATCCCATTGAGCTACGAGCTCGAGGGACTTAAACCTCAGCACTGAAATAAATAGGACATGCTGGAGGGACAGATTCATAACCCAGAGGCTCCCTTCACTCTGGAATAAAATCCCAGTCCAGGTTAGGCAGAGTCCCTCATTGACTCTCTTCAAGAGGAATCTTGATGAGTGGATGGGAGATCGTAGGTTTACCCCGGGTATCACTTCTGTGTCACTGTTAGTCAGAGGCACAGTATACTAACCTCGAAAAAGGGCATAGCAAAATTAATTTAAAATGGGTGGCGAAAGCCATACACACTCTGGCTAGGCTTATAAATGCCCTAGGGCAAATAGCCTAGTATGAAACTATGAACCTATGAACCTATGAATACGGTGTCAATTTCAGAATGGCATGTGAATCCACAGCTATGTCAGACACTCCTCTGAACACTTTCTTGTAACATACACTGATGATGTCATCCTGTATAATGTGCACTCTACCATGATTCAAGTCAAACTTGTTCTATGGGAGTAATATTAAGTACTGTGTTCTTCAGCTTCTGTAATTTGATATTTAGGGGTTCTAATCTGACAGCAGACAACTTGAGTATGTATCCATGCAAATAAGTTTTGAGACAATTCTACACTGAGATGTGACTTTGCATCCATGTCAGACACTCACCAAGCATGTTATTCTCATCATGCAATGATGTTATCATACTCCATAAAGTGCAACGTGACAGTGTTAAAGTCAGACATAAGTGGTGGTGCTAGTGTAACATTTGTATGGAATTCAGCTTTTATACCTACACTGGCATAATGTTCAAATCAGACTCAGTCTACTGCTGTGTGTGTAGTTGGTGGTACATCGAGGTCATTGTATGATCTTTTGAATTGCTTCAGATTCCAATGCCACTTAGGAGATTCTTTAATGTAGCATCATGCATACAATATTCTCTGTTTCCCTCTGGCAACAAATATCCTTCCTTCAGAGGAGTGGAGAATCTCCTCATGTCAAAGATGCATACACCCATGATAAATCAGAGTCCTTCCATGAGCCTCTGCAAGCCATCTCCACACCATTGGATGGATGTTTGATAATTCCGTCATGGGGTGGCACAGATGTAACATATGGAAAGAGGCACTATGTAATGCAATGAAATAAATATACACATAACACACATAGCCTTACTAACTTCCATCATATAGATATAGTGAGTTTGCTTTAAATATTGTAATAATGTCTAGGATCTTATGTGATGTTGGTCATTAGCTTAGTGATGATCTATGACTCTATGAAGATTTCACTTGTCAGTGTTGCTGCCATTGATGTGCCATGTTCAGGTGTGTATGTATGGTAGCCCTACATGTGTGCATTACAGTCTATGATGTGAGGTAATGTAGTAAAAGCTGCTACTGCCATTTCACTAAATGTTCCTTATATAACAACATTAGTAATATGACTCCTGAGAATTGTTGAAATGGGATAATACTATGTATATTGTTGGCTTATTAAGACATGTGTTTTTGTAGAGGAGCAGATACACATTCTATGCAGTTCTCATTCAGCCACCACATTGACACTTGCAGTATGGCATAGGTGTGCATGTTTATATTTACCATCATTAAATGCTCTGTGATTACATGGGCACATAAGTCTTGTTTCATCCACATGTTGCAATGCTATGAAATACACAAAAATATCACATATTTCCATTAAATTGCAACCTTGTGGAATTAATTGTATGTGCAATTGTGCTGCTATTTCCAAGGTTATTGAGGTGATCAGCAGCACCATTATTTGACTATCAGCATTCATGTCAGTAAATGTTCTGCATGAGCAACAACCAACTCATTTGTAACGTGCCCTTATATGGCATCAGGGCACTCAGACACAGCTTTCTCATGAAACACATATAGGCATATGTTGTGCAATTTATATAATTATGTGACACTGGTAGAGTTGCATGACTGTGTGGACAATAATGGTGTGGCATGTGATTCATAACCAAGGTTGTATTTGGAGGTGTTGTCACAAATCATTTATTTAAATATGTGTGAAATATTAAGGGAATACACAACTAAGCACAGAGCTGTTTGTCAATGCCACCAGCCACACTCAACCAGAAAAAACAGACAACCTGCTAGCTGACAGTCTGACTCACACTTCATCCCCCAGTTACTACTGGCCATCAGCCAAAGTATACATGCAAACATTACTCAGTTTATCTTCTCAGGAAAGTGTCTCATCTGCGCACTCTCTAAGGCTAAAAACACAGAATCAATGAGCCCTGACAACATCTCAGGTTGTCTATAGCATGACTTAAAACCTGACCTAGCAGACACAGTTTGACACATACATAGAGCCTACAGACAGCCTGTGTTCTGGCAGAAGGGAGTACAGCAACATTCTTCTGTCTGAACAAGGGGGACCATTGCCTGATGTAGGGACTTATAGACCCATAATCATGACTCTCCTCATCTGTGAGGCAGACAAATGACTCATCATGGACCTTATAAAAAAGGACACAGGTAATCTCCCAACTGTATCAAACCCATGTTTGATTTGTAAAAGCGACATCATGTCAGTTAAATTTGTTTGATGTCTTCAAGAAGGTCACCAAGGGCATGCATGAGGAAAAGGCTATCATCCTGGGTAACTTGACCTGGCCAAGGCATTTGACAGAAATCCACACTCAGCTGTTATACAGAAAATGTTGCAAGTGGGCATAAGCACCAACGTAACCAAGTGGGTAAACAAATAGATCACATACAAGACACATAATGTCGAAGAGTGTAAAGTCATCTCTAGCTAGAGTCCAGTGACCAGGTCCATTCCTCAGTTTTCTATATTAGGCCATTTTCTGTTCAATATTTAAGTCTCAGAAATGAAGACAAACTTACACATCCTTTGTCTACCCAGCTCTATGGATAACTGCAAAGTGTGGACAATCATTGAATCCAAGAATGGTATTGGTATAATGCAGAAAGTATTATCACACAAAATATTGTAACCAGAGCAATGGACACACACAGTAGATGAACAAAAATTATGATTAATTCCTTTATGAATACAAATACACAAGCAAATTGCAATATAGACAGCACAACCCTATGAGCAAACCAAGTGGTACATAAGCTGGGAACTCAGGTAGACAGTTAGCAGAACATCCACTAGCATGTGCCCACAATGGTGACAAATCCCTTGTATGTAGCACATATCATGAGCATGGGCAGGCCATCCACATCAAAGGTCATTATAGTCCCATTGTTCTCAGCCATCGTTACACCAATAATTGAGTACAATGCACCCTTTTTCATGCACCTCACCACACATCTTCCAGGGAAACTTTACTCAAGTGTATCACTTTTGACACGGTGAGCTTCCACACACATTTTTGTTCATACATAAGTATTCTTTCTGATGCATAACCATTAGAGTTGACAGTGTAGGACTCACTTCAAGATGTTATACAAGATGCATGTGTGATACGTTTCTGTGAAGCACCCAGGAAATACATAGTACATTGACAGCATTGATAGTATGGGTTACATTCTTGCAAGTGTGGATTGTGGCATATATAGGTCATGCAAACCTCTCAGCTAGCTATGACTGCTTTTAATATGAACTACAGATGTGACACTATCCCTCTTAATACTCCAAAAAGTGGTCATTTTTGAAAAAGGTGTGCGTGATTACCATTATAGATTACTAAATAATCATTGCAGTTGTGCAGGTGTGTTCATGCAGAACATCTATAAGTAGTGACAATCACATATGTTATGTTCAATGACACAGACTAATGGTGGTATTATTATGATACCATGATTGTGCATGCTTCTGTCTACTGTTGTCCATAAGCTTGTTGCTATGCTGAGATTATATTCATATTCCTGCAACTCATTTTACACATCTTCACAATATGCACTTACCCCCTAGTGTATTTACTGTCCTTGATAAATGTCCTCTCCAGTGATCATGTCAGGGTGCTTATATCTCAAGCAATCATCTGCATTGACATGTGACCTTGTGTGACCATAGGTGGCAGGAGGTGTAAACAACAATACATACTGTATTATGTACATATGTGATATTAATGTTCATGCTACAACTGTTTTGTCTTTGTGGTGTATGTCTTTTGACATGCCCGTATCTGGTGTACATTACAATATTTCCCTTGTTCTCTTCCAATTTTCCTCATTCCTACCTTTCATGTGTGTGGCCCTTTCTAATATACGCACTTCCCCAGAATAGTGTATTTATAATGCAAGCTATGTGCCATTCATGATCACAACCAAACCGTTATTCTGTATGCATAAAACATGTTTGTAATGTACTCTGCACTCACTAAACTCTCCTATAACATGTTAGAACTGTATTCATTGCCTTAAATTAAACTCTGGTAGTCATTGTGGCTGCCCATGCAACTATGCAGAACTAGTTTGCTTGTAGGTAAACATGTCTGCATGTCTGAATGTGTTTGTGCTGATTTACATGGTTTCCTGGCTAGCACAACTGTTGTCAGCAAGGAAACTGTGCTTGCATTAATGTAAGTGCAACATGCAGCATGCATATGCAATTAACGCTGCTGCTTATCGCACTAACATGTAAACTCTGTGTCAGCTTCTTGCTAAGCCTACACAGAGTTTATTGAATCCCCGGGTAGAAGTAATGCTTTCACTGGTTATCACTAAAAATTGAACTCTAATATGGCAGCTAGAAATGTCTTTCAAATAATTCATTTTTGTTAGAAAAAAAAATACTTTTTGGTTAAAACTTAGTGCTAGGGGCAAGAGCTTATGGTTTTTGGGAATTGTCATTAAAAGTGTTTATCTTAAATTTGTTTGCCTGTCAAATTGTTTTACTAAATATAAGCTCTGCTATCTACCTGTCAGATACCCTTTGTGGTAGACAACAGTCATGAACCCTGTTGAGAATCACTTACTAATTATCATATTCTGTAAGAAAAAGTGTTACTTTTCTGTCAAAAGGTGTAACTATTTGAAAATTTGGGACCCGCTAGAGAGAGTCCCGAAATGCTGAGACTGAATGGACAAAAGGAGGGACTTAAATATATTAAGTCTGAGATGCCATTTCTCATAATGCTACCTTTTCTGTGGTATGCAGAACACAGAGTTGGTATATATAAGTTCAGGGAGGTTAGTGCAGGAGCCCCTGCAAAAAGATGTTTTATGTAAAAGAGCATTTTTCGAGATTCAGTCTTCTCAAGTGTTTTTGGTCTTTTTTATCGGCTTTTTATCTCTTGGCATTTCAAGTTCTGATATTTCAATAGGGATCCATCAAAAGGCCAGCACGTTTGGTGGTTGTTACTAAAAATTTTACCACATATCTTAACTTTTCTATCTCTTAAAGGATCCATTAGTTACTTGTCAGGTATGTTTTTTTCTGTAGACAGACAGTTTTGAATCCCTGTGGGCACTCCCTTATCATTTATCTTTTTTATTATGAGAAAAGGTGTTACTTTTCTGTCACAAATGGTTGTTAATGATGGATAGTGTGTTTGATGGCTGCCACTAAAAAAAATTAACTCAGAACTTAATCTTTTTGTCAGGAAGTAAAACCAACTCTTCAAAGGTCTACTTGTGTCTTAATAATTTGACTGTTCCCTACCTGAGCAGCAAGAAGAACAAAGTTATCCAGCAAGCTTTGTTCTTGACTCCAGCCTCCTCTTTGTCTCATCTTCTGATAGCTGATTCCATTGTGGCCACCTGTTGCTCATTGGGCCAGGAAGGACTTGGAAGCATGCACATCTTCTGTGGCTCATCAGCTGCCTTTGTCAGGTAGGGGAGAATTGCTCTTGCCAACAATGAGGAAGGGGCTATGTGATGCTCCTTTGTTAGCCACTCTGTGAAGCTTCATTCCCTGGAAAGAGACTGTCCTTCAAGATGATCTTTTGCTGGGGGTGAGGTCCACCCAAAAGGAAACATAAAGGATACACATTTATCATCTCCTAAGGGAGATAAGGAGAACATAAAAAACAATAAAATTCCAGCAAATATATAATTTGTTACTGGTGAATTTTTCTCAACCAGCAGTTGCACGTTCTGTGTTGCCACTCTTAGAAGATGCTTTCTTAGCAGCCAGCATTTGTTTGATAGACAGCCACATGTTCAATGTCCAAATTACCAAAATCTCGAACTTCATATTATGGAGACGAAAATCACAAATGATGATAATCCTGAAAGTTTAAAACACCGACAATCATAACATCGAAAACTACAGACTTAAGTCAGATAAAAACTTCATATCTGCATTTATCTCTTTAAACCTTTGTAGTACATATGTATTCAAACATGTTAGCTGTTACATATAACCCTAGATGTACTGTCGGCACACTAAAGTCATCAACACTATTCCAAAACATCAAGCAACATTAGAGGAATATTAATTCCATTTGCACAAGAGCAGAGCAGTAAAGAAACAATGCCTTGTAAGTAGATAGTTTTAAGGAAATACAAGGTTAGAGGTCTTACCATACAGTGCAGTGCAATTTGTACAAAGTAGAACAACACTTTTGGATGTCAAGAATGGTTTATTCAATTCTGCTTTTTTTAACATTAACTAATCGATGCAATATACAACACAGACAGAAAGTGAAGTAAATAAGAAGCATTTGTTTCATTAAATTAAACACAGTTATTTAAGCAATAACCCATGTCTGGGTCTGGGTAATGCTAGATTTACCCACGGTTGGTGTGGTTTGGTCACGAGGGCGACTGGACCTTTTTCCTTTAGTATATGTCGGATTTAAAAGGGGCACGCTAGTTCGGCTGGCCAATCAGTGTGCATGTTTTGGAACACTAATCGGCAGTCATTGTTTAATTCATTTTTAAGAATGCATTGTTACTGGAATAGATAAGGAACGTCTGCATTACATTTTTCGATGTTATGATCGTCGATGTTCTAAACTTTCAGAATTATTAGCATTGGCAATTTTCATCTTGGTAATATGAAGTTCACGATTCGAGCTTTGAAATTTAATCCATATATATATATATATATATATATATATATATATATATATATATATATATATATATATATATATACACACACACACACACACACACACACACACACACACACACACACACATATATATATATATATATATATATATATATATATATATATATATATATATATATATATATATATATATATATATAGAAAGCACCAGCAGTTTTGTGTATTAAAATGCATTCTACTTTAAAAAATAAAACAGCAAATCCAATAAATCATACATTGCTAAGCGCTTTCATCCCATTCATGGAACTTCTTCAGACCAAGATGTACTCATTCAAAAACCCATTAAATACTTTTATTAAAATCACATGACTTTCTCAAACTTAATGACTTAACCCTTTCCTTTTCAAAACCACTTTGTAGTTCTCCCTTTCATTCATTCCAGGGGAACTACAAGTATTCAACCTTACCTGCCAGCAATATTCTTTCCAATGTAATTCATCTTCTGCTTCTAACCATAAATTATAGTTTAATACCTGATCTATTATTGAAAATCTAAAATTAATCTTATTTGTTTCTAAACTATGCTTTGGGATAACATGCGTAAACAGTTAGAGGACAATAAAGGAATGTTGAGATGTGGTAATTGTAGTTTTTTTAAATTTGTCCTCAAAGGAAAAGAAGTTAGGATAGAAGTAAGGAATTACAATATTATGTTATCACAAGAATATAAGTGCAAGTCTAAGTTTATAGTTTATGTTGCCCTGTGTAGACTTTGTCCTGCATTTTGTACTGACATGACATCTAAGGAAGGCAACAAAAGAACATATGAGCACATAAGAGCCGTAGAAATAAAACAAGGCCAATAATGGTTTAGCTAAGCATGTTATGCAAAATGCAATACCAACGCTGTAAAAATCCAGATGCCAGATGGAATAGAGCAACGGAAACTTTGTAATATAAACGTAAGAACTTTTATTTTAAACAAGCACTTTCGGAAGGCTTCGTATCCTTCCTTCCTCAGACGAAAACAAAACACTGGATTACAACACACCTCCCTATTAAATAGGGTGACAATTATTCAATTAACAACCTCTCAATTGAGGTTGATCACATACCAATCTTCTAAAAATTATTTAAAAGTTGTTTAAAAACGGCTTGTTTAGATGCACAATAACTAGTATCATATAAAAAGCGTGAATCCTACCCTATCTACACTGTAAACCTACAACCCTATCATGAACCTGTCAACAAAGGATATATCCGAGTTAAACAATGATTTTTAAAAACAGTAAAAATATATATACATTAATTCTGTATACTCGAGTCAACTACAGATATGTTGAGCATATAGGGCAGAAGATCTGTTATGGCAACTAAGGACGGCCGCACACACATATCCGGGTCTAAACGAATCTATTTCTTTGACCTGTATACTAAAACTTTTAGCCTTAAGGAGATAGTAATTCATGTTTTAAACCATAGGTGGCGTATAGTATACACAACATTTCTACAGTTATATTCATATATGGGTACAATAGCTTAATTTAAGGCAATCTAGTTTTATATTCTGTTTGTATTCACATACATGTTTTGGGGGTGAACACCACGGTATGTGGGGTATTGGTTATTGAATCACGATTTATTATTTTTATTCATTCATTATTTATTTTGATTTTTCTTAATAGTTAATAATAAATTTTATTTTAACCTGATAGTTTTATATATAAACATTACTTACAGGTATAAATAACACTTTGGGGTACACAAGAGACTCCTGTATATTTTAAATCATTATTATCATTATTTTTATTTCCACATGGGTATACACATTGGATATACCTTGTCAACATCATCACTCTTGTCACATTTAACATACGCATTGACATATGGGCATGCTTAGACGATAAGGTCTTTTTAAACTCAGGGACCTGAAATACGGATCAAGGAAAATTTAGACAAATTAATCGTTCTTGACGATTGGAGTGACAACATCAGCCCTATATGCTCAACATATCTGTAGTTGACTCGAGTATACAGAATTAATGTATATATATTTTTACTGTTTTTAAAAATCATTGTTTAACTCGGATATATCTTTTGTTGACAGGTTCATGATAGGGTTGTAGGTTTACAGTGTAGATAGGGTAGGATTCACGCTTTTTATATGATACTAGTTATTGTGCATCTAAACAAGCCGTTTTTAAACAACTTTTAAATAATTTTTAGAAGATTGGTATGTGATCAACCTCAGTTGAGAGGTTGTTAATTGAATAATTGTCACCCTATTTAATAGGGAGGTGTGTTGTAATCCAGTGTTTTGTTTTCGTCTGAGGAAGGAAGGATACGAAGCCTTCCGAAAGTGCTTGTTTAAAATAAAAGTTCTTACGTTTATATTACAAAGTTTCCGTTGCTCTATTCCATCTGGCATCTGGATTTTTACAGCGTTGGTATTGCATCCGTGAAGGACTTGACTTTGGTGGTGTGCTCCCTTTGCTTTTTTGTTTTCACTGGTTGGTGTGGTTTTTTAGTTTTAATGTTATGCAAAATCATAGTTTAGAGACAAATAAGGTTAATTTTAGATTTTCAATAACAAAGCAGGTATTAAACTATAATGTAAGGTTAGAAGCAGACACATTGTATTGAAAACAGCTTCTATAATCCTACTGCCTACCAAGCTATAAGCCTTAACAAGTGTAACTAGTTAAAGAAAAATCTCAGTTGCATACATCAGAACAAAGTTAAAATAAAATAGCTAAACATGGAATAAATATTTAAAATAGAACTTATCACTGTATCATTGTGTAGTACTTCATAAAATATCCTATCTATGACTACAAAACCATTTAATTTTCCATCAGCTCAAAGTCATTCATAACATACTGTACAAATCAAATAAATTACCCAATGATAAGAAACTTATAAAATGATCGAGAGCCAAAAATCAGCTACAGCCAATCATAACTCAATCAAGTAATCATTTTAGTGACTCATTTTTTCCAGTATATGCAGTCATACAAGAGAATATTATCCCACTAAAAACAGATCTGAACAAAAGGAAACATCCAATTATTCCAAATAAAACTTAAATATGACATTATGTTAGGACTGTCTATGTACTTAACTCTGCCGATACACTTTGCCCATCTGTTATTAGTCTACAATAACATTTAGTTTCTATATCAAATTATGCCATTTCACCTCTAATATAACTACTACGAAATAAATCTGTCCTCACCACAATCTACTCCATTGAATTATTACTATATTTTAAAAATAATAACATTTTGATTTTAAAAACAGAAAACATTTTATAGAAAACTGTAGAACAGTAAATCAACAGAACTGCAACAATTGTATATTTGAATATACCTCTTGATATAAAAGTGCTGCATTTCTCTTTTCTCTGTGAAATGAATTATACTATAGTGGTATGATAACTTATGCATCTGCATTATTTGGCTGAAGATAACAGCATTTCTGAAATTATTTACACTTTTTTTTTCTGTATATGTATACAAAGCTTTTATCTATGGTCTGCCACTGAAAAGGAGCTCATTATGCCTCAGTCAGCAAATCTTGGAATACAAATAAAAAATTTAAATTAATATAAATGAACAAATAAACACACCCATATGTAATACAAATAAACAAATGCATTTGACTGAGTTAGATGGTTATATCTCAGACTCTTTATCATCCTCGGTCAAAGCCAGTTGAGGAGCACACACAGAAGTGAGTTAATAAACATGTTCCTCTCCCTAACACGATACACAAAATTCAGGCAAAAAGGGAGAAGGACAAGTGCATTAAAAAAAAGAAAAAAACTCCCTGAACAAGGACTGCTGCATCAGTTAAAAGGTTGGTTAAGCACTGTTACTGGCCAATGTAAAGCAGTACAGGACTGCAATGTATGCTCATTTAGGACTCACACCCATACTATCTGGATAACTGTTTCAGATGTCTTTCCATTTTGCTTCTGAAACGGTGGTCAACTGGCCAAAAATATGAAGTTTTGCCTCTCGCTTATACATATGTGATTCACACACACAAACAAAGAAGAAAAGAGGTATTACACATTTTATTTAAACAAAATACTAATCAAATTCCCAATGTAGAATTCTTAATTTCTTCTATCCCTTAACCCTTAGTGCCACTTCTATTCTCTCTTCTTACCCTCCTGACAAGTTTTTCCCTTCAGCCAAATTCCAACTCACATACCTTTTACACATACCTCACCTTACTACAATTTTCTTTTTCTCTGTGCCATCTAACAAATATCTGCAATACTCACCTTCCATCATCTACTTTCTTTCTACTGTTATCATCTTCTGTTTGCTTCTTTTTATATCTCCACATCTCTCTTTGATTGCTCCAAGCCATAAATATAAAATTATTTTTGACTTTTGACCTTTTTAACCTCATTGTGTATGTCTATTTGCTTGTATTAATATGCAATGACTATATTTTTATGATTGCAGGTTTTCTCTAGTATAGCTGTCTTTCAGTTATTGCATGTCCATAAGGTGTGTTTAAGCTTTACATTTTTCTCTGTTGAAAAACCTGCCTATTTTATAATTGGACCTTTTCCTCCTGGGCCTCCAGAGTCAGATTACCCTGGTCAACAAAATCAATAAATAAATAAATGTGTTTGTTTTTTTCATTTATATAAATATTAAGCATTTTTACCAATAACATTTGCTAGTCTTGAGATTCTTCTTCAACCAAAACATAAGCTTGCTGTGGACCACACACAGAGTTATGCATAGGTTCATCTTCCTCTTCACAATCCAGTGAACAGGTGATAAGACAAAGTGGGGGGGAGTTTAGTGTGCATCAACAAACCCCCAGAATCAGGTCACAAATAAATGACTTTGTGAACTGGATGGCTTTTGAATCACAGACCCTGATTAAAGGAATGTAGCATTAAAGAACTAGGCATGCAGTACTAAATAGCTACATGCCACAGCAAAGATCACTGTTTGTTCAAAGTATTCCACCTTCTCAGTGCAATAATTTAGGAATGAGTTTAATAATATTTTGTTTGCATCTAAGCTTATTTTATGAGGATGTGCACCCCACAATTTCACATTGCACTTGTGTCTTCAAGTTATAATTGGTATCCTTACACGTTGAAGGAAATATCGTAATCATGTGGGACTTTTTCTGAAAATAAAAGTGGGATCAACAAGAATGTCGAGAGGCATTCACAAATGCAGTGGTCGATGACATCACACTCAGATGCCTCTTCTTAAATATGTCAAATACAGATATTTGCAGGTAAGCTGCAAGTGCAGTACTATTGAATATTGCCTATGACATGCCACGCAAGTCTGCAACAGTAATAACTGCTTCATTACAGCTGAGTATGCTTCCAGGCACTTCTGCAGTTACCTCCTGCTGTGCCTCTAGGTGTCAAATGTTGCTTGTTCATATTTGCATTATAAAACGAAAACCATGCTGCATGCAATGTATCAGAATATTTTATCTTGAAGAATACATGATGGAAAACACAATTGCATTGATATTTGACCTCTGCCAATGAGTATTTGTTAGAACTGTAAGGGGATAACTTCATTTTTTTTAAAGGCTCAAGCCACGCCCACTGAGAGTTAAAGGTATACAGTCAAAAGAGCTTTTACTGGAGGGAATGAGTTAAAACTCATTAAAGCTTAGTGACACCCCAGGTGGTTCTTTGGGTTTATCTTAACGATGTTGTTAGGAATCTACTATTGTATTTTCATATTTATATTAATAATTCCAAAATACTGGCAAATACAAGTCGTTGGAATAGTCTTATCCAACATTTACATAATGAGCCACACAACTGCACTGATACTTGATGTCTATCAGATACTGATAAAGAGATACTAAATTTTGTTTCTGTACTTCTTATGTTGCCATGATTTTTATATATAAAAACATAAATATTTCATATTTCTCTTTGTATTACAACACAGAGAGAACTGATTAGCCTCATATGAATCCTTATAGGTGGTTATACAGAATGCAGCTAACAGTATGCCTGAGAGGTTACCAAGATGTTTTAAATTGTTTACAAAGCATTGCAAAAATTAATACTTAATGTGTTTATTAACACTTAAAAATCCAATTTGCTGAACAGTTTGCTATTTACACTTCATAACTACCCCTTACGTTTGTAAGATATGAGCATTAGTTTGAGCCATGAGGACATAATGAGTGGTATTCAGTACAACTAAGTGCAGGGGTAAGTGTGCAGGTTACAAAGAAGTACAACTCCAGAGTGATTTAGAGACTGTAACTATGCTAAAATGAAACTATAAGAACAAGTTTAAATCTATCATATGCACGTGATAGCATGATGAGATGTAAATTAAGAATGTGTGAAAAAACTTACTTTTTTTTTGCAAGCGAGGCACTCTTTCTGCAGACATTTCATAAAATGTGATGGAGCAGATCTTATAAAACAAGTTTTGGGCTATACTCTGATTATTTAGTTACAGTGTTACTCACTGAAGTTGCATTTATCTGCTAAAAGAAATGCAGAAATCTAATTATTTTCCATCACAATATGTGTGATTGCTGATGCTTTTCTTTGCATTCAGGTACAAGGTATTAGTGCAGCATTCACCCTATATGCAAAGTGACTTCTTGATAAGTAAGTTCTATGTTATTGATGGACAAAATGTAATATATTTGGAAGGTGTCATAGACAATGTCCCCCAAAGTTAGTGTTGTGATTATCCCAGAGATTGTGGCCAAGTGCAAGCATGTGAGCTTGATGCTGAATTGCTCCATTGATGTGATCTGCTGGATGCAGGGGAACTTGATACTGACCTAACAGCTCTGTGGGATGCAGATCTTGACCGAGAGGTTCTATTATGTGCAGAGGTCTGACAAAGCCTGACTACCTTGTTCTTCAAAGAATTCACATGAATACCTGCAGTACTTTTTTGGGATAGACCTGGTATACTGCTTTCCTATCCACCATGCATGTAGGCACCACTTTGTCTTTGGCCACATCTGGCTCAGTTCTCAGAGTGTGCCTGATAATTTATTTATTTATTTATTTTCATTTGTTTACTGAGAAGGTCCAACTGGGCCAGAAGCCCATTTTCAGTGGAGGCCTGGATTGAAAAGCTCCACAGAAATATAAGCAAAATACAATAATTAGATAATACAATAGTATACATACAGGAGGATGCAGAATAAACATCATCCTGTTAGTCTATACAAAACAACATTCAATACAGTTTTCTAGTAGATACAGGTTCAAAAAGAAAAATACACAAGCATTTCAGTGAAGATCACTGAAAAAATAAAATTAGTACTGTGCACATATTAAATAATAGTTGCCCCTGCCATGACCTTACCTAGCCTCCTTACACTCCATTCACTGGACTTTTACTCCTCCACTTTGCATAATCCCCTTGTAAATTGCCATATACTGATTTCAATCAATCTAAGACTATCTAAAGAAGAACATTTTTTTAACTTTGTACTTAATTATACTCTCCATGTAAAATATTATGTTGTGATTTTTCTGCTTTATGTATGCTTTCTACTATATATATATATATATATATATATATATATATATATATATATATATAGATAGATAGATATATAAACCTTTTTCTGTATTACAACTTATGTTTATCTCGTCTGTCTCTCAAATCTGTATTAACTCACATATTGCTTTAGCATTGTAATATACTATTAATGTCTATGACTGGAGCTTTTCTCCTCGGTCTCCACTGAAAATGGGCCACAAGCCCAGCTGGACTAACCCGGTTAACAAATGCCAATAAATAAATAAATAAATGAACAAATGAGATTTCCTTTATATATATTTTTTAGTAGTAATAAACACTGAGGTGAGGGAGAAAATGAGTTAAGGAGTGGACAGTGTGTTGAGAGAGTTATAGATTTCTTCTCATTCAGATAAGTCCTTACTAGTGTGCGGATAGAGGCTGATATGGATACTGTATATGTGACTATACTGAGCATGAGGTCATGGCATTGCCTATGGCCTACAACATTCCCATGTACTCATGACTTTCCTCACATGTACTGTATAGTATTATAACAACCATCTCTACCTATCTCTCAGTGGATGGAGCCTGTATCAGACCAATGTCATGCCACATCTGCTGCTAGAAAGAAAAGGCCTTGTGCCCATCTGGAACTGACTGTGAAACGTCTTCACTTGCCAACACTGTGTACAGGCATAACAATAGGTAGTGATACCTCCAAAGTGGTTGTCTCTTCAACAGAAGGTCCAGGCTGTTCACAAAAACAGGTGATGAGTTAAGTGGTGCCCTCCCACTCACTCTAGTAAAATAATGTAATTTCCTCATTATGATGACTGAGTGAGCCTGAGTCACTGCCTATAAAGTTATTCATCTGCTGTGGGGAAGGGGACCTGCCAGTATACTTTGCAACTGTGTGCCATTGTCTTGAGGCTGTATAGTCTCACTAGTCTTATATGCAAAGCCATGGAAAGAATTATCTTTGCAATGATCGATAATGATGTAGTAAACATTCAGACACTGGACCCCACCCAATTGGTTTCATCAATGGCAGGTCATACCTACTTAACCTGGTGGACACCTTTAAGAAAGTCATCAAAGCAATAGATGAAGGCAAAATGGTTTGCACTACCTACTGCTAACAGACAGGACCCAGGAAGTTAGAACTGGGGAGTCCACCTTTAGAAACAGACAAGTCGCAAATGGAGTCCCTCAGGGATCAGTCCATGGACCGCTTCTTTTTGGCATTTACTTCTCTGAATTAAAGGCCAATGTCAATGGTCTCTGGCTGACTAAATTTGAGTTGATTGCAAATTAAAAACTCTCACTGAATCACCCACTGACACAAATGTTTTCCAGAAAGGACTGGCATAAACAAACAACTGGTGTTAGAGCCATGGACTAAAACTAAATGCCAAGAAAGACATAACAGTATCCTTCAGAAAGTCATCCACGCCTGGTAACTATCATATTGACAAGACATCCCTTAGAGTTGACCCATTATTCAGGGAGTTAGGGACACACATAGTCAGCAATCGGCCCTTTGACCACCGTGTGTCTGCAGTAGTGAGGAAATAATTCTAAGTTGTGCAACATATAAACAAAGGTATGGCATCTAGGTCAAAGGAAGTCTTTGTTCCACTATATTTGGCATTCATCAGACCTATCGAGTACAATGTCCCCTTTGGTATGTACCTAACCAGGCATATCCAGCAAATGGAATGTCAACAGAGGCTCCTCACTAAACATATACAGAGCATAAGTAAATTGTCCTATGTAGACTACATGAAGGCCCTATCCCTTTATTCTGTCTCCTACAAATTGTTGAAAGGAGATGTATGCCTGGCATACAGGGAATTGTCAGACCTCATTCAGATGGACCATCTGCATATCTATAAAACAAACAGAACCAGAATTGCCCATACAAAAGACTTAACCCTTACCTGTGCTATAAATAGGACCTGCTGGAGAGACAGGCGTGTATCCCAGGGACTAACCCACCTCTGAAACAGGCTCCCATCCATGTGAAGAGGAGTTCCAACCTAACCCAATTCAAGTGTAACTTGAACAATTGGGTGGGGAACAGGAAATTCATCCCTGGCTTGGCACCTATGGCTGTAATGAACACAGGCAACCTGTAAATGGTTCATCTTCCAGGTTCCTGCTTGTAAATGTTTCATATCCCAAGCCTCTGCTTACACTTATTAAAGGTACCAGAACTTGTCAGAGATTTGGGTTGCATGGCTAAGCTTAAAAAGGCCCTTGTGGTTGTTAGCCTAGTAAATACCTATGAACCTATGAACCTGTTTTATGAGAACGAGAGTTATGACATTAGCAGCAGCAGCCATTTTGGTGACAACATCAGCTTGCCGTGGTGCCATTAACCATTATTTCTGGTGCTGATCCTGTGAAAAAGTAGTTAAGATGTGATTAGTGTGAACTGTGACATTTCTATTTGACTTTTTATCAAAGCAGTGATGTCCACACTCAACGTGCAGTGTCTGTAGAACGTCAGCTGACTTTGGTGAGTACCTAATGAAGAAACAATTAATATTTATATGTACACAGGTACCATACAAAGTACACCTAGCCTTAAATTGGCAAAGGCAGACAATCACTAGCCTCCTGCATTGCCTATTTGTGGATGTTGTAGAAGTATGAAAATACTGATGTTATCAATATCTACAATGATCTCTGCAGCAGCATCTTCCATTTCAAAATCATTGCCTCTTATAAAGAGAAGGTACTCCTCATCTCATTTAAAAGTATGGACTGCAGATGGTCCATCTCCAGTGGTGTTCTGGGCAATTGCATTCTGCCCAGTCTTTATCCTGGCATGTCTAACCATGTTATTAGCTCTTTTTCCATATTACTTCAAGGTGCAGTTCCTTCACCCTGTAGCATTTATATAAACCACTACTTGACCCCACACTTAGCTCTCTGTCTGATTTTGCCTCCATTTTCCAAAAAGATCTTTTCCATTAGTTCTCATTGCATATATGAGGATGTGATTTTCCTCAGGACTGAATTTTTCTCTCATGTGTGTTGAGCCCTACTGTTGCAGTATGCTTACATGCTTAAAAATAATTACTTTCCTAATCTACATAACTGCAATCAATTCTGTAGCACATATTTCATTAATAATTGAACCGTAAATTATGATTTCTGGGTTTACCTTTCTTTTAAAACAGTATCTGTATTATGCATTCATCTCCTGTAGTATGTGGATACCATGCATGGTGACATGGAGACCACTAAGGCTTTGCTGGAAGGGTAGGTGAAAATGGTTATTTAGTTATTTATTTTTGTTTGTTTGTTGCTTGCATTTAAGGTGATTATTAATTAAAAACTCATGTATTTCATTCATCAGTTACAGTAAGGTTGTTTGCAGTGTGGTCCAGAGCATTTCCATTGCCATAAACCATTGTCTGCCATATATAATTCTACACATGTAAAAGTAATGGAACACAGCACTGAATATTACTTTACACACCCTATATATCTGCACAGGATTATAACAGCTGGCCAGGTTTCAAAGTTCTGAGCACCTTCTATATGCCTGGACCATTTATGTCTTGAGCAGCCAAAGGGGAAAATCAGTGATCAGGGTGCAAAGGCCTTCAGAGATCTCATGCCACTTGAAGAAGGTAGGCTATAGCCCTGAAATAGATCAGTGCTGGGTATATAAAATAAATGTCCCCACCCAGGCAAGCAAAATCATTCAAAAAATAAGGGGGTGGATGGAGGAAGTGGCTACTGCAGCACTGATTACATGTACTGTTATGGTAAATTTACATACACAACTGTACTTATGCTCATCGTCAACTCACTACTACAATAGCCTTAGTTATATGTGTAGATTTCCAAAATTTAGAAAGTTTAGGAGGAGGAAGAAGGGTCATGGAGCCCGTAGAGAATGGTCTTAGCAAAGCCTGCTCCAGATGTGGAGAAAGAGTGTGTACTTTAAGAAAATATTTGTCTAACAACACTTATTACTCTTAGCATATGAGCAGTATATCTTTCTTTCACAGTTAATGCAACCCATGTCTCTCATTTCCCTATGACAGACATTTCTGTCATCATATATATTTTTGCAATGTTATATGTAGCATAATAACATTGCTAAAGTACTTGTTTAAGTCAATGTCTTCAACATCAGCAGTTCTAAACTGCACAGTCAGTTTTTTGTATTAAAGTTGTTACATGAAAAACATAGCTCTTCCAGGACAAATAAAAAGTTCTATCATCACAGTGTCTTAAAATTCTTCTACTAACGTATAGTTTTCAAGTGTTATTTTCAAAAAAATACTTACCTCCTAAATGTGTCATAGTCCTAATCTTTAACAGTGAAGAGTTAAGGCACAGCAATAGTGTCCCAACCAACTTATCCGTTTATAGAAGTCCCACTGTTTTACAAAACTCTCACAAATTTTCTCCTATTTTCTCTTGTTGATTGCATTGTTGCTAAGTGATTAAATGGCTACCCAGTGCACACAGCCTGAGCATATGAACATCTTTTTTCAGTGCTATCTCTCTCTAACCCAAAATCAGTAAAATCATAATCCACAAAGTTTTGTTGCAAAGTCACTTCAGCAGTTTCTCCATTACTGCAATATCCTGATGTACTTTCTGAATTGTCATTTTCATCAAAAACAGTGCACCAATCTATAGACAATAAGAACATCCAACCAATGAACTTTCTCTTAGTCAGACATAATGCCTGTCAAGATAATTAGCTCTGTATTCATTCTTTAAGATAGTTTGTTGAAAATAAAACGAGAGTGTCAATAAATCTGGAAACTGATATTATACAAAGATTGATACAACTATTCATATGGTGTAGTTCGATGAACATTAAACATAAATTAAGCATATCACCTGTATATGAAATCCTGCGAGAAGATGTGATTACTTTTGACCCAGCTTTTTGGAATTACTCCATAAAAATTAATGTTGAACCTTTATCTAATGATAATAAGAAACAGTTATTAAATTCAATAAAAAATACTTCATCATCTTTATATTGGTGACTATATACCTGGAGATTTATTCATAGAAGCTTTTACACTCCGCACAGAACTGACCTTATAACCAAGAGTAATGAAAGCAAATTCAGGAGGTGTGGTGATATTCTTAAAGCCAACTGGGTTTATATGTTCATCAAATGTAGAACTCTCACATGATATTGGAGTGATTTTAGACATTTCACAAAAGCCCTGTGGTCTGATAACTGTCAAATTACTAGCTCTTTGATATTATTCAGTGTTCCTACCCCAAGTGTAATTCCTAGACATCTGTTACCCGTTCTTTGGTTAATTCTAGCTATTGCTCGAAAAATAATTACATTGAACTGGAAAAACAAACAAGATCTTATGTTTACTGAGTTTATTTCAATAGCAAAATCTGTTTGTAAAAAAGAAATGCAAACTATTTATCAGAGATCATCAAATGTAACACACAAAAGACTAGCTTGGCAAAAATTGGAAAGATTATTAGATAAATATTGATTATCTTTCTTGGATAAAACAAATGCTTATCATGGATGTTTGTATATAGTGTAAATAGTTATTATGTTTTATATTGTTTATTTCTAGTACTTTCCCCCGGATTCACGAATCCTCCGTGTAAGACTTAATAAGTCTTACTTGGAGGCTGCAGTTGAATGGTATGACATCAGTGTGCCATGAATATGCATGAGGGCACATTGACTCAACTGTAAGTCTTACACAGACCGTGTAAGAAAGCAGGGGGTGTGTCCGACTGCCAAGCAGTCTAAATGTCCATGCCCCTGCAAGTGTTGAAAATAAAAGCAAATAAACAAGAGCAAGTCCGCTCAAATGTCCCTGCACCCAACACCTCACTGTCTGATATTGTAAACCCCCATCACAGTTCTAAAATGCATAACATCAACATTTTTTTAAATTCCCAAAATAGCTGCCCGTATTTGCGCATGTGTGCACGGGTGTGCCTATTGCTTAGCTACAGTTAGCAATTCTGACATGGAAGAGCATAATAAAGAATGTTTATATAAATCAAAGCAAATAGCAATAGCGTAATGGTAGAGTGTTCCCACAAAGAAAAGGCATTCACGGTTCGAGTCCCACCACTCCCTTTCGTATTTATTTTTTAAATCAGTATATGGAATAATACCTTATATATATGTTCAAACATAACTAAAAAGCAGTGAAATGGCCAATGTATCAGTGAATAAAATAAATATTTTAAAGGATCCCAATATAAAATTGCCTGCAGTTAAGCAGCGCTTCACCCAGCGCAATAGAGTTGCCTATAGTTTAACAGTGCTTTACCCAGCGCAATAGAGTTGCCCATACTTCAATAGCGCTTTACCCAGCGCAATAGAGTTGCCCATAGTTTAATAGTGCTTTACCCAGTCCAATGTGTTTGTGCGGACGTGTGCGCTGCACCAACCAGGGCAACATAGGGCACTCAGGAGCAACATAGAGCAAAGTTGCTTAAATGCAGCCACACCCCCTAGCCTGTCTGGAAAGTATGAAAATAAAATGAATAACAAGTTTTGAACCCAGGACTCTGTGCATCAGAAGCAAAGCACAGAACCACTAAGCCATGACAACATAGGGAAAGCAGTCACTATTAACATTCATATATTTACTAATGGTAGTGTAACCATTACTAAGTAGGTCTGCAGTCAGCCGAGAATTTTACAAAATGGCCAATCACAAAAAAGTGTGGGAAATGTGGCATATTTAAGCCCCACAGGCGGGAATACACGCCATAACTGATTGTAGCTCACATCTGCAGTTAGAATATCTGGTGTCAGAGAGGGAACACGCTTCCGAGTGCAACGTTGGGGCATCGAGTAGTCAAAATACATGGTGTGGCTCCTTGTCCACCATCATGAGTCAAGACTCCTGCAGGGCCAGTTCCAAGGGATGGAGTACAAGGCAGACGCTTGGAACCGGTTAGCTCGTGACCTCCCCAGTGCCACAGGCATTCCTCGGACTGGTGAGCAGGTCCGTCACCACCATGTAGACCTGAAGAGATGAAAGCAGGACCACCTGAACCAATGGATACAGGAGGCCCGTGGGATGCAGGATGCCCCACAACTGAGTAAGTAGCCATGGAATGCAGTATGTAAGAATTGATAATGGAGTATGTATAATGGATAGGTATGTCTCAGTATCCCTTCATTTACTTTACAGCTGCAGGTGACCATGCTGCAAATCAGCAAGCCTATGCTGATAGGCTGTTAAGGCTGCACCACCAGGCAGGTTAGTGATTATTCTGCATGTATTGTTATATAAAATATGGGAGAGAACATGAAAGAAAGTGTTGTAGTCCAATAATACAGCCATAAAATTGCCTGTATAAGTCCTCTGCATGTACTGTCAGATAAAAATGTCAGAGAGGCGGAAAAAGAGTGTAGTAACCCATTAAGGAAGGTAACATATCTCTGGAATAATATCTCTGCAGGCACTGTCATATAAAATAAGTGAGTGAGCCTGAAAAAAAGAGTGTTCTAACCCATTAATAAAGGTATAATATGTCTTGCATGTGTTTGCCATATATACCGTTAAAACAAATAAAGGAGTGAGCCTGTGGAAAAGTGTGTAATGTCATTAATAAAGGTCTAAAACCTGGAGTGTGTCTGTGTCACAGAGTTTGAAATGCTGTTGTACCCTTGCATTATACAAACAGTACTGTTTGAAAAGGTGCTGGCAACCCAGAGTTGTGCAGTACCATATAAAGTGGGTGATGAAAGTGCTAGTAGCTGTGAGACATATATACAGTCCACAACAGTCAGTTACTGGCTGGCATGAATAAGTAAATCTGGCACATGTGTAGCATGTTATTTTTCCCCAGAAATGTGAGTGTGTGTCAAGAAATGCAGGGTTCTGTACAAATCAAAGTGAAAATGTCATGTGAAAACATCCCAGATATGTAGATAAAGAAATATAAATGCAATCAAGAAATATGTAGCAGTAACATCTGCATCCTGGACAGTTAGCATGTCAGATATAGGTCAGGCATATATTGAACTAGCCAAACCTATTACACAACCTAATATATGGTGGCAAGTGTAATAATACATGTAGGGGATATACACTTGCAGTCACTAGGAATGTAGTGTAGACGAAAAGGTAATTATAAGATGTTAACCAAGTTTTTTTCTACACCCTATGGTATGTGCATAAACCATGCAATTCCACACTTCAATGAGTATGTGTAATCTTAAATATTTGTTTGGACATATGTCCTATTGTTCTATAAATATTTGCATTCACGTTAATGTATGTGCCCTGTTTAAACACAACAATCATGGTGGCCTGTTGCCACCAAACATCCCTGCATGCTGTTGGAATATCCACTGTGGTTCAATATATTGCATGTGTTATGCTTGCTGTTCAACTGTTGTAACCTTGGTGTGTTGGGTTAATGGGAATATTACTGCATGCTGTTACAACTAATCTGGAATGCTGCTTTGCTTATGTTGTAATTAAACACACCTAATCACAGAACGTATGGGAAGGCTGATCCCAGAGGGCCCACCTGTCCCTCCTCAGCTGGCGAGTGCACCTGGCACCAGCAGGTCCAGTGCCCAGCCCAGGCTCCCCTCTTCCGTTGGTCCTGTGCCACCCTTGGGTGGAAGCACTGCAGGGGATGGGGCTCATCCCCCCATGCAAGTGTGGGCGGAGAAGGGCCACCTGTCACCCTTCGAAGGATCCGGGTTGTGGTGCGTAGGGAGAACCAGCATTCAGTCGCTGATCCCCTATGCCAGCTCAAGGTGAGAGTGGCGCATCTCACGGGTGAGCCTGCCTGTCCTACGCAGCCCCCAGCACAGCCACCCTTGGGGCTGTGAAGGTTCACTGGTGACTGCCCATGGGTGAGGATCTCAGTTCCACTGTTACCATCTGTGGGCTCATAGGCTTGCGATTTCCAAATATCCGACCCCATCAATTGTGTTCACCCACCCCATGTGTCATACACCACCCCTGTATACGTCTTGTCTGTCTTGTCTGTTTACCTTCCCAGCGTACCTCCCCTGACATACCTACTTCCTCTACCTCACTTCCCACTCTCACCTGAAAAAAAAAAAAGGGCAATCTGTACCCACAAAATAATTGCGCCCCATACATAGCTGACCATTTCGCACACATGTCCATTGGACATGTAAGCTGATAATTAGAACTGGCAGTACACAATACTTTGTTGTCCTCACCCCTCTCCCAGGGGAGGAAGGTTTCAAATTTCACTCCAAATTCATTGCATATGCACAGCTGTTGCTGTGAAAGAAATGGGCAGCTATGGACCTTCCCTACACCCATCCTGCACATCCCAAGCTTGTTTACCTATTGTCTGTCCCTCTTTGTGCCCCCTTTTTCACCACTTTCCTATCTCTCCATTTTCTTTTCTTTAAAAGAAATTAGCGCGGGGGTTAGCAGGAGTAAGCACTTTTAAGCAGTAGTAAGCGGGATTAAGCGAGTGTGCGCATGTGTACGCTTAGCTAAGCGTTGTTAAGCATCAGGCAAACCTGCGAAAACCCACTTACAACTGCTTAAAAGTGCCTTAGTCACTCTATGGCAGGGCCCTTGTTCTGCTGAGCAGCAAAAGAAAAAACCTCTGCCAGTGTCAAACCCCAGAATATTGACACAATAGACTGCATGAATTACCACTAAGCCACAGCAGATATACAAATAACTTGGTTCTGAAATAAATATATCATGTATTACAATGAGGGAATTTAAATGGAAATTAGGAATGGTATAACACAAATCCTTTTCTGTGGTTCTTTACCAGCAGTGGTTGTGGAATTGCATGACATGACTGTGAAAGGAAATCCAGCCATCCTAGCAGGGAATAATGTTACAGTAGCACCTTACAAACACCACACAGTATCAGACCAGGATAAATACTGGCCACAGGAATACAGTGCAATAACCACATTTATATGGCAGTTAATTGTGTAAGTGAGAAAAAAGTACATACTCCCATGTATCCTGTGTTAGCATTTGGAAGGGTGCGTACATGTCTACACTGAGATGTGTGTACTGGAAGCAGCAACATTCAATTTTCAGTACAACATGCATATAACTGGCTACAACCCTAGCATCAGATAAGAGACATATACCAACCTTCAGACTGACACAACAAGGTGGGCCTCACCTTGGAAATCTGAAAGGGCTACGCCTACCTAACCTAGCATTTTTTAGCAGTGGGCTGCAATCACAGTGAGTAATGCAATCACCAAACAGCAGGCTGCATGCAATTACTGAATGGTGGTCAGCAATTGGTGCAGAGGTTGTCACATGCACAAATGCATATGCCTAGAAAAGCAGGCTGTACCTGCAGTCCACGCATGCAATTATATCATTGCAGGTGCTGTGAGATAGAGAGTGAGAGAGAGAGAGACACGGGCACAGACACAGACTGAGACAGAGACAGAACAAAGTGAGAAACTGAGACAGAAAGTTAAATAGAGGGTGAAAACCCAAAACAAACCACCAATAAAAAAAACTACAAAACTGTAACACACGGAGCAGGGAAATACAAAGGTAAGGTATGTAACTCAAATGTATGTGTTGGCATGTTGTAGATGTTCCTGAATAGTACTCTACACACTGAAAATCATGCATGTGTGGCAGCAGTATGTATCTATCTGTATCTGCACATATTCATAGGGCAAGGGACATACTGCAACTGTTAGTGAAGGGTGGACAGATATCTGTCAGTGAAGGTTGATATGTGCATATATCCATGTAGGTCGTAGTGTGTGGCCTAGAAGACAGCATGCAGTGCGCAGGAGCGGCCTTAGGTTAACTGGTGCCCTAGGCAAAAGGGCTCCACAGTGCCCCCTACCACACTTCCTGGTGCCCCCATCCTTGTCTTACTATACAACATAAATAGTGGAAAAGCACCCCTGCTAGAGTGGCTCCCTAGGCTGCCGCCCAGTAGGCCTATGCTTAAGGCCAGCTATGGTAGTGTTGATATATGACATGTGGTGGTTAAATGCTGTGGGACAGATTTGTCAGATCTGCTGTGTTACAGCCAGTAAGGTCTGCTAATGCTACAAGGGCTGAGGACACCCACATGCATTCTGCACAACACTGTGCAATTTAATCACATAACTGTACATCCCACAACTGTTGCATAAGTGATATCCCCACCACGAAAGGTGGACTGTACATGTGCCTATATGTACATCCATGTGTACAGCAATGGATGTGTACATGTATGTGTATAGACATGCATGTATACAATATATATATATATATATATATATATATATATATATATATATATATATATATATATACATATAGAGTGAGAGAGAGAGAGACAGAGAGACACGGGGTCATATGTACTGCAACAGGTGTGTGGTGACCAAGGTATGGACTGTAGATAAGTGTTGATACTGCAGTGCCATTCCACCTTCCCAAAACAGTGTACCCATTAACTACCACATAGGTAGAGATCTACCTAACAGTGAAGGTGTGATAAGGGAACATGGGACACAGGTGGACAGTAGCCTCCACTTTGATGAAGACAGTGTCACACTACACCTGTAATCTGTCTGTGTGGTATGTGTCATGACAACAGGTGTGTCATCTATGGAAGTATAGGGTAGAATTCCCCTCTACTCATCACAATGCCCTGTGTGGTATGTACTTCACATGACAACTACACCAGGTGAACAGGCCACAGATAGACCTCCCAAAGGGTAATACTGGCTGAAAACAGATGCCCTATGCAGACTGACTCACAAAACCACAACTACACTGTATTGTATACTGGCCACACAGAGGTGACCTCTGCCAGACATACAGAGGTATGTCACACCCATAGCTGAGTGACAACCACCATGGCAACATATCACAATCCCTCCGGGATACACGCTCTAGGGCGCTAAATCTTGTCAGCTCACTAAACAGCACATGCTGGAGGGATAGGTTCCCATCTCAGAGATATGCCATACACCAGAATAGACCACATAGCAATAGCTAACAAGGCTCCTCCTTAGCAGTTGTTATAAATACCCCTGGTTATTGTGTGGGAGAATGGTAATGCACCCCAGGAAACACCTTTGTGGTTCAGGTTGGCAGGGGCAAGTGAAATCAAAGTACATGTGTGTCAAAGGCCAGGGTAGCATATGGCTAGGCTGCCATAGGCCCTAGGGCCAATAGCATATTACCTACCTATGACACTATGCACTCACACATGTACTTAATGCAATAGCTGCTATGTGAAGTTGAATAAGTGTAACACTGAATGTGTGCAAGGTCTGTAAAGGTGTGATAGCTTAGTGTGATGTTGTATCTGACATGGTAGTGCCTATCCTAGCTGTGAGGACAGCAACTGATGTGTAATGTACTGTTAGGCAGACATAGTAGTACGGCATATGATGTGATGTAGTTCTCCATTGACGAATGTGGTGTCTCATTGTAGGCTAAAGCAATACATGTACTGCTGGTGAATCCATCACCAATATGAAGTGTAGTACCACCTGAAGCTGCAGGCCTACACAGCACAGTATGGTGTGTGTTCACATTGCTTGGAAACACTGTCATGTGTGTTTCCTGTAGTCTGCACAGAGGACAGAATGCAGGCATAAGGGTGTATGAGTAGTGGCACACAGTACCGTATGGTACACAGGTAATGCTCATCTGTGTTGGCATACAGTGGTGCATTGTATGTTTGCCTGATGTGTGTATGATTATGCCTGTACAATGGCTGCAATCATATGTGTGTTACAGGGTAAAAGTGTGTATCCAGCAACATATATAGTCTGTCACAGCAGTATGCCACCTATAGTAACAACTGGACACATCTGTTAGGCAGAGCTATGGCATCAATGACTGGGGTGGTTGATTGGTACTACTGTACCTGTACTTTACATCCATTGCAATGGATGACATCTCTGTTCATGCATTGGTGTGATATAGACCCCTGTCTTGAGGTTGTGCAATGTGTCACAAACAGTGTGTCAGGTACTGTTGTATAGTGGTGTGATATATAGAGTCTGCCAGGTAGTGTTAGTTAGTTGTGGCCTGAGAACCAATAAGTGGTATTGAACGTGTGTAACCCCTGACAGACAACAGGATGGTATATATGTCAGTAAAGTGATATCTGTGGGTAAAGGTGTAAAGTGTGCCACAGGACACTCTCAAACATATTGTTCATATTTTTTTCAGCCAGATGGCCCATCAACGCAACCCAGCGTACACAGCGGATGAGGAAGAGGTAATACTTGACAGCCTATTTCAGCAGTACATAATGCTCTTCTCCAGAAGCAGCCAGCACCAGCAGGAGCAGACTGCACTGTGGCAGGAACTTGTTCGTTGGGTAAATGACATAGGCATGCATAACCGGACATATGAGCAGGTACGCCATCACTGCAGTGATTTAATTAGACAAGTCTGGCGGCATGCGTCTGATATTCAAAGACAGCAGCTTGCCGCAGGTGGTGAGGTGGCCATTCACCCCCCCCCCTCACCAGAGCAGAGGAGCTGCTCCTAAGCGTGGTGGCTCCTGGACAACAGCTACATCAACCTCTGACATGTGTTGTAATGGAGGCCAGAGCCACCCAGCACATCCACCTGGAGCAAGCAGGTAACATGCCCTATCTGTAGACTACAGTTAACTGTATTGTTAGATTATGTGTACGTGAGATGTGTACTGTGTGTACAGCAGTTCCGCTGCCTAGTGTTGTGCAATACGGATAGATTGAATAATATCCCTACACCTGTGACAGTTGACTGTTATTGTACTGCAGTTTAGCATACTCACTGTAGCAATGCCACAGTTGTGGCCACTGATGAACCCTCTCATATTCTCGCAGGTCATTCTGGTGTGACAGCAGGGCTGCCGATCCATGCTGGTGAATGTGTTATACCTGCAATGTTGGTAATGAAATATGCATGTCATAGGTGTGGTGTAGGCCACGTACACGTAACACACTTTAGCATACTGCATTCCGTGCATGTTTGCTGTGAGACGTTGTACAGCTCAGTAATGTCAGTAGCTGCCTCAGTGCCATGCAATGCACAGAACATGACACACAGTTGTGGCAACCCCGTACTGCACATCGGATAGGCATAGTTGCAACACCTGTACACAACATAACACATTTATCATATGCAGTACACAAAGTTATGCTACATATAGTGTAACCACACACCCACTGTAAGGTCACACATCAGTGCCTCACATGTCATCCACACACACATGATGTACCTCAGGGGTAGAGGCCTATCATGGGGCTGTGCAACACTCTTCAACACATAACACAGTCATGTTAGGCAATGCTCCCTACTGGGCACCTCATACACCCATGTACAAAGTGGCTGTGTAATAGTGAACGTATCCACGGCACTGCAGTTCAGGTACAGCATGCTAGGCAGTGGTCTGTCACACAGTAGTAGCCATGAGTGACCACAAGATGCATGATGATAATGATGATGATGGCACATGGTACTACACCCCATCTGGTTACAGTGACCACAGTACTACACATAGCAGTCTTTGCTGTGCACCTCATTGTTCTGTATATGCAAACATATGCACCTATACACACCATGCATAGCATGTTGTGTGTGTGCTTACATATGCTAGTATACACATTTTGCACAACAGTTGCTATCTGTACAAAGAGTCACATATATGTCTTGGAATGCTATTGTGTGTATAGGTCACATAACACACATTGGGAATCTGTGGTATTTAATGTTGCAGTCGTGTAGCATGTCATGTCATGGCTGGCACTGACATATCTGCAATATGTCCCACACTCACCATAACCACTATGCAATGTCCATGTCATGCACTGGGATTCCTTCATGTCTATATGCACCACTCATCCCATGTCTGTACATTGCATGCATTTGCTACATCTGTGCCCACTGTTATGTGCTATGGACACAGACACTGTCATCAGACATGGCAATCTATGCGTCACACAGATAACACATGCAGACATGGTATGTATACCATTGAGTGATGCTGCACATGAGATTACAGAGCAGATAATACTTGCACAGCAATATTGTGTCCATGTACACATTGTGTTCCAGGGTGTAGCCAGTCACTGAACAACTACACACATGCATCAAAGCCATGTATAACATCATTAGGTAGGGCTGTCTACACTTGCACTGCATGGTGTTGAGCAACACATGGTCTGCCTGCTGACATGTGTGTGGTGACTGCCTTGGGATACTGTCACCCACCAACACCCACTATTGTGTATGTGTTGGATTGCTGGTGTGTGTGTATGTGCTATGGTGAGCAGTGTATTTCTGTGCATGTGTGTATGTGTGCATGTGTTCATGTGTGCATGTGTGCATGTGTTCATGTGTGCATGTGTACATGTGTGCATATGTGCATGTGTACGTGTGCATGTGTACATGTGTTCATGTGTACATGTGTGCATGTATGCATGTGTGTTAACATCATGTACAGATTGTAAAGTGTGCTTCCTGCCTTCCTTCCACAGGTGCTGAGTTAGGGGTGGCTGAATGCAGCAGGGAACCTGATGTCACCGCCACTAATAGTGGAGAGGATGAGACATGTATTGTGGCTCAGGAAGGTCTGACAGGGTCTGTCGTTGGTCCACCAATCGACAGTACACAGCGGTCAACCCCATCTATGCACACACTCATACTGCTAATACATCCCTCGTCACCAATGGCCGTAGCTGAGGGACAGCATACAGTTGGCATTGACCAGGAGAGTGTGGTACCTATGGCACGTGCATCCCCTCACAGCAGCCATAGCTGGATTATCGGAACGGTACCACATAGGCAGATGTTCAGGGGTTCTTGGGGGAGCACCACTGGTTGTATTGCCCTTGGCAGACGTGCCCCCGGAGGTATTACAACCTCCAGTATGTTCCGGGCTGTAATGCAGGCACAGGCACATATGGAACGGTACACCCAACAGAGACTAAGGGCGGAGTGGGCCCATTATACTGCTATCAATGACAGCATCCATGACCTTGCCGGTGCCATCCGGAATTACACCGAGGTCATTGATAGCCATTGGAGGGAGACATTAGATGTCCTCCACAATGTGTTAGCCATGAGCCAGGACCATGTGGGATGGATGAGAAGCTGACGCGGATGCATGCTAGCAACAGCATCAGCTGGCAATCATCGCGGATGGACCATGGATCACAGCCGCTCCCGTAGTGGCAGAACCAGCCGCAGCAATGCTGGGACTGGCCTGTCCACTGACCGTCCTACTAGACCACGTGCACGTGGCGCTGCCCAGTCCCAGCAGGGACATGGGTCCAGTCATCATACCTCTATCTCTGATGATAGCACCCAGTCAGGGTTGGTACCCGATACTGCCCGTAGCACCCTTGCTAGGCACAGGTACTGTGTCCGTGACCAGAGACAGTGATCTGTACAGCCTAGCAGCTACAGTCTGTGGCTGCCCCACAACTGCCTGTATATTGCAGCCACATGGTGGAGTTGTGTGCATGCAGACACACACACACATTTACCATACAACTAGGGCTTACTCATACACACACACATTACATCAACATTGGCCCATGCAGTACTGTTGTCCCTCACACACACGCACACACACACACACACACACACACACATGCCGATTGGATGGGTCAATGTCGGGCTCTGGCAAACCTACAACACACCCTGTGCATATGATGACACCTGTGCCACCTCCTGTCATCTGTCACATCGATGCAGGAATAGGCTAACATGGTTCTGATGCACAGGGTGACATTATAGCAGTGTAGCAATAGTAGCAAGTTGCCAACAGGAAAGTGTACTAATATCCTTGTAGGTATATCTGAGCAACCATTATGCATCACAGCTCTGATAGTCATTGTAGCATTGTTTACACCAGCGTTAGGTCTGAGTATTTATTGTCCACCCATGTGCCACTTGGCTGAAGTGTACAGTGTTGCCAGCATGTGTTAGTGAGTGAACAGTACGTGTGTGATGTGTAAATTACAAATTAGCGGGTGTACATCTGTGAACATGGTGTGTGCGCACTGTCTGCATGTACGTGCATAGTGGACACATGGGATGTGCGACATACCCTGTTCTACACATTGTTAACATCTCATGGTATCTTTCGATGGCCAGCATGCATTCTACTACAGATATGTACTAACATGGGTACACATGTGTGTATGACATGGGTTGGCACTATGCTGTGGGTGATACCGTTGATATCTGTCAATGATCTGCAGTCTGGCAGTATACACCATCTCAACAGCATGACTATAACCGATCATTAGATGATGTCCTGACAAATGACTCACAGTTGTAGGGTACTCAGTAACAGTTGGATCCTTCCAGTACTATACTATAACAGTAACCTGTGGTATTGACCGCCACACGTTCCTGGGACCACACCTGTGTGGCATATAGCCCTCTTAGATACATGCAAACACACTAGGGATATGTCCATCCACATCTGGAAATGCATGCATTGGCCTACATTGCATTCCCCGGATGGGACGCATATCCTACACAAGGGTATCATACAGACAGATACCTGTTGTCCAATACATGCTGTATAGCAGTACGCCATCTATGGCATATTCATCCACATTTACTATACATACTATCCCGACAGTACCATGTAGGTGGTAGCCCTGAACATGTATGTTGGTTACCAATGTGTACAGACAGACATGTGTTATGTCATCTGTCCCTTGGTATCCACATATCCATAGATATTGTGGGGTCGCTCGGTGTTTCACATAACACATTAGGGGCCTGCATGCATATCCACAGGGCTGGTGCACACCTATAATGACTGTCCATTATTGCCGGTCATTGTTGTGTATGAACATGTCTGACATATACCACGGCAATTACTCTCACTCACAGTACTCTATAGTACGTGTCGTGGGTGGGTGTGGCAGGGATGTCCTTTGCCATGAATCAAGAAAAATACGCCAAACCGGTGTCTGCCAACCACCACAAATCACCAACCAACCAAAAACTGGAACTGGAAGTGAAGCAAAAGAACCTCTTCCAAAATTGGTTTTGAACGTTTTAATCCACAGTAAAACACAGTAAGCCACGCCATGAATCACTACATTGGCTGGTCTTGACGCATACATACATATGTGACCTATGATCTGAGAAGTAGTGGCAAAATCTGTCGAAGGTTACAAATGTATTCATGTAGTATGCAGGCTTCACACCTATGTTCTGATTGAGGTCACATGTACACAAATTTATTTGACACACAGATACCCGATGTGTGCAATGCACATACTGTTTGAAACATATGTCGTACCTTAGTAAAAGCAAAACCCACACCACATTGACCACCTGTGGCACACACACACTTAGCGCTTGCAGGACTCAAATCCCTACTTAATTATGCTATGATACTAGAGAGATACGCATTAACACGGCACGCTATATGCAATATGCAATACTGGCTGGTTTCTGTTCTCCTTGAATAGTTTTAGGATGCTGACATCATCAGACTTTCCGAAGAGGGATGTACCTCTTTTAATGTGTTTGCCCAGTCTCCAAAAATGCTACTCCTCTCAAAGGAAATCACAACCCCCACTTACACACACTTGGCGTTTACAGGACTCAAACCCCCATCTCATTATGTTATGATGCTAGAGAGATACACATTAACACAGCACGCTATATACATTACTGGGTGGGTTGTGTTCTCCTTAAACATTTGTAGGATGCTGACATCATCAGACTTTCCGAAGATCGATGTACCTCTTTTAATGTGTTATCCCAGTCTCCAAAAAGGCTACTCCTCTGGAAAGAAATCACACTGGGCGTTTGCAGGACTCAAATCCCTACCTAACCATGTTATGATGCTAGAGAGATACGCATTAATACAGCGTGCTATGTGCATTACTGGGTGGGTTGTGTTCTCCTTGAATATTTGTAGGATGCTGACCTCATCAGACTTTCCGAAAAGGGATGTACCTCTTTTAATGTGTTTTCCCAGTCTCCAAAAAGGCTACTCCTCTCAAAGGAAATCAAACCACACCCCCACACACATGTACCTCTTTTAATGTGTTTTCCCAGTCTCCAAAAAGGCTACTCCACTCAAAGGAAATTACACACACTTGGCGTTTGCTGGACTCAAACCCCTACCTAGCTAAATTATGATACTAGAGCAATATGCATTAACACAGCACGCTATACGCATTACTGGGTGGCTTTTGTTCTCCTTGAATATTTGTAGGATGCTGACCTCATCAGACTTTCTGAAGAGGGATGTACCTCTTTTAATGTGTTTTCCTAGTCTCCAAAAAGGCTACTCCTCTCAAAGGAAATCACACCCCCACACACTTGGCATTTGCAGGACTCAAACCTCTACTCAGCTATGCTATGATGCTAGAAAGACACGCATTAACAAAGTGCACTATACGCATCACTAGGTGGCTTTTGTTCTCCTTGAATATTTGCAGGATGCTGACATCATCAAACTTTCCAAAGAGGGAAGTACCTCTTTTAATGTGTTATCCCAGCCTCCAAAAAGGCTACTCCTCTCAAAGGTAATCACACACATACACACACCCCCACATACACTTGGTGTTCGCAGGACTCAAACCCCTCCCTAACTATGTTATGATGCTTGAAAAATACACATTAACACAGCGTGCTATATGCATTACTAGGTGGCTTCTGTTCTCCTGGTATATTTGTAGGATGATGACATCATCAGACTGGACAGGGTAATGTGTGTACACATATTTATGTAATCCCTGGAATGATCCATGTAGGTCAGCAGGTATCAACAGCTTGTACAGGACCCTGTGAGTCTCACCTTGTGTGATCTATCTGTGGACACATTGCCATCCCTTCATATGTCAACACATAGCTATGCACAGATTGTTGGTTTTGTGGATATGACATGTGCCTGTGATGTTGATGAAGAGCTGTTCAAATTCTATGTGGGACATGTGTAGCTCTGTTCCGTGATGTACGTCCTGGATGGCTGCCTTGCAGATGGTGTAGCATGCTTGGGAACCATGATCTGCACATGAACATACCACAGTTGGTAGGGTTGTGTGTTTGTCAGTTTCCAATAGCTCTGTTTATGACTTCTGCCATGATGCACTCCATGGCCTTGCAGATCAGACTTTATAGACTTACTGGACTATACTTCCCATGGTGTGTTGTGCACCCACACATGTGGGGAGTGCCATATGTTGCTGTTACACATTCGACATTTCCAGGTCCTGTGGAGTGGGTGAGGCTCAACAGACTGTTAGGTTTCATAGGTTCATAGGTTCATAGGTTTATACTAGGCTATCTGCCCTAATGCATTTATAAGCCTAGCCCAAAGTTTTGTGGCTTACGCCACCCCTTATATGAAAAAATACTGTGCCCATTAGTTTGCTGTGCCTCTGTCCAGCAGTGACACAGAGATTATTCCCGGGGTAAACCTACGATCTCCCATCCACAGGTCAAGATTTCTATAGGTTCATAGATTTATACTAGGCTATCTGCCCTAAGGCATTTATAAGCCTAGCCCAAAAAATAAATTCCCACTGTCAGTCTCGAACCCAGGACCCTGGTAACACTTGTCTGTATGACCTACCACTAAGCCATGACTCGCATGAGGTGCAGGGTCTGTTTGTTCTGTATTGCATACATGACACATATTGGGAAACAATGTAATCCAATTACTGCCATGCTTTTTTCTTTGGGGAGAGATGTTCAGCCATTCTACACATGATATCTCCTAGTATGATATATATACATGGGCCTGTCTGACAGGATGTCGGCAATGTCAGTAAGGTACAGTTGTCCCTGACTCAGCACATATATGTGTGTACATTACTATTTATTATATAGCTGAAGGAAATGTCATGATTCTCAGTCTGGACACCTTCTCAGCTACTCTTTACAAAACACTGACAAACTTGAGCACTAATCCCGGTTATACTCTTTTACATACTTAACACCCTACTGATCCTTTGTGATCAGACTACAGAGTATGTCATCATAATACACTGGCATGTCCAGGGGTCAGTTTCATGTGTACTCTCCAGTCCAGCTAGTGAATATTGTGGTTGTGGCACAATGTCACATCTGCCTCATGTACACAGTCAACCCTCTCCTCTTCACATCACACTCACATATATATGGGAGATGTAACAATATTGACATACAGGATGCTGAGCTCTCTCGACCCATGACTGGCATAGTCTATCAGGTGGTGAGGGTGACCACACACACCACATATCATTCTCAAATACACCGATAGTGACAGCAAACAAACCACATTATCACACATACACATATTCAGAGGCTCTACATACACTCTGCCTAAGCAGCAGAGACCTCCAAAGCAGACACACATACAACTGCTACCCCACTACAATGCCCACATGTCACACAGTTCACATTGTCAGTATGCCACACAGTCACTGCCCTTTGGGCTAAACAACACACCCGATACACTTGTTATAGGTGACACTTAATGTCAAACACACTATCATCCCACTCACCAGGCCAGACAGGGGAATAGTCACTTTGAGCTGTCTCTCAGGTGCCAGGATCCGCCACATAACGCATGCACTCAGGTCACTCCAAAGCAAGTCCAGGACTGGCTCCATCATTGTCCATGCTGGTGCGTACAACCTCAGATGTTCCTCCCTGGACCACATGACATGGAACATAGAGGAACTCTGTGATCATGTAGCCCAGCCCAATATTACCCTGACCTTGTCTAGCATCTTACACTCACCAAGAATGATGTCACAGTATACCAACAAACTGATCACGTTTAACAGTTGGCTAACATATTGGTGTTATTCAAAGGGGATACAGTGTCTGTCACCCTGGGGTGACATGCTCGACATGCCATGTAGCTTCCCTATGGACAGCTTGCACCTGTCACCCTTGGACTTTTGAATACTGGCTAGGGCACTTGCTGCAACCATACTGTCCTATTTAAGCAGGGCTCAAAGGACAGAACCACCTCCATACACATTACAGAGTACACAATACTGAGGGTAATGCTGCTCAACACTAGATGTCTTACCCTCAAATTGTGCCCACTCAGGAATCTCTTCAGTATGGAGGATAGCAATATCTGTGCACTAACAGACACATGGTTGAGGCTCCCACATGCACACCAGCACTACCAAGTTGTATTTTGTACCATGCTTTCTGACCGCATAAGTCAGAATGGCCAACACAAATAGGGGAGTATCCATATACATCACAGATACACATACCTCCGGGTTGGTAGCACTGCACAATGCATCACATACCATACATATGCACCAAACATTGTGCACATCTGCCTTTTGGTTTGTTGTCTGCTACAGACCACACTCCTCAACACAGCAACCTCACTCAGCTTTCCTGGGAACACTGGACCATATGAAGGTCTCCCCAAACACCATTATATTGAGTGACGCCAAATACCCACACATTGACTGTGGATAGTACTCGGGCCCCAACACCCACAAGAGGGGACAACATATTGGACATGACCATCACCGAAATGGGGACTCTATGTTCCACACCTGCAATACACCCCGCATTGGTAAGGGCAGAACATACTTTATCTCACTGAACATCCATATCCCGTCCCCACACCCATCCTGGGTAATCTTGGTGTACTTCTCAAAAGCAAATATCACACTCCTCCAAACCACGGTGGTATCCATCAGAAACCCTGGGTCAGTGGTAAGTATGGCTCAGACTGCTGAATCCTTTACATACACATTCTATGGACACCTAGTGGATTGCATGGATCGTTACTTCCTAAATAACAACTGGACTCACTCCTCCAATAGCAGTGGACCTGTCTGGTAGACCCCAGCAATTAATACGCTTTACAACAAATGGAGGAAGCTACTACATGATAGAGCACAATCCCAGACAGGGAAGGCATCTGTGATCTGTACTAGTGGACTGCTACAATCACTCGTGTATTTATGTCAGGCATGCTTCTAATGGACAATTGCACCAGACACGTCGGACACTCACAAGGCCTTCTTCAGTTGATTCAGGTACCTGGCTTGACACTCACTGATATGCTGTGTGTTACTGCATACTGACTAAACATACCCCAAACCCACTGACATTGCCATCATCCTGGCAAACAGGTTCAGTGCAGATGTGTCCCCCCCATTCCCCCTAAGGTGGTACTGTCCATACCAACAGAGTGTAACCTCCCAGACATCAAGAATAAACAGGTGAGTGCTGCCCTCCCCACAGCGGACAACACAGCATCAATGGGACCAGACAGTGTCCTGGCCTGTGTCATACACAGCCTTCATGACAGACGTAACACTCACATTACATCACTGTTCTATATAAGAGTTACTGCAGGATATGTACCCACGGAATGGCGTACAGCAATATTGGTCCCGCTCCACTGAATACTGCCACAACAGACCACAGACAATATCGGCCTAAAAGGCTAACTAGCCTGTTCTGCAAAGCTAGGGAGTGTATTGTAATGGGATTCATGCACATAGACATGGGAAATCTACAGACACTGGGTCCTACACATTACAGCATTGCTGTGGGCAGATCTTGCCTGTTGGACCTGTTCATATTCTTTCAAAGTTACCAGGTCCATCAGTGTTGGGACGGTGGTCCACACAGCCTGCCTGGACCCTGCACAACCCTTCAATACAATACCCCACTCGGCCATTATGCATAGGCTCACCAACATCAATATCTACACATATCTGACACGATGGATTGCTACCTGGACCAGGGATAGCACACACATGCTCAGTGTTGCAGGCGCCATGTCTGACTATACACTATTTACACTTGGCATCCCACAAGGCTCAGTCCTGGGACCTCTCTTATTCAGTATATGTTTGTGTGATGTACAGGCTATCACAGGAGGAATATTGCTGCCCGTGTTCACAGATGACTGCAGACTGAGTGCCATAATCAGCTCTCCTGCTGGCACATGCATACTCATTCAGGGTCTCACAGAGATAGGTTGACTGGTGCCTGAGCCATGGCCCACGGCTACATGCCATTAGTTGCATAGTCATCCCCTTTGAGGATGACAAGATGCCCACACATTACCACATAGGTTGTAATCCATTACATACAGTAGTAGTTGTTCGGGTTTGGGGACATGACCTGTTAGTTCTCTCGCCTTTGACAATCCTATTGCCATAGTGGTTAGACAGTACATCTACATAGCCCACCATATCCCACATGGTTTCACATGTTGATCACGTGTGGTCATTGTGCCCCTATATTCTTCACGACCATGCTTGGTTACTATGCCACCTTTGGGATGTACCTTACCTGACACCTACAGCAACTGTAATGGCCACAAATGTTACTCTTCGAGCAGATGTAGGGACTCACACAGATGCCCTGCACAGTTCTGATACAGTAACTCCAGCTCTACTCAGTCACTTACCACCTACATGGATGTGCTGTGTGCCTGTAGTTGAAGGCAATATCTGACCCAGACTTACTGGACATGCTCGACCTCAGGATATCCGACTCCCTTGCTGCTACACACTCCAGAGACATATACCTCAGCACTGATGTTAAAAGGACATGCTGGGGGGGACAGATTATTATCAGAAAGCCTCCAATCTTGACAAGTGGATGGGTGATCACATGTTTACCCATGGGATATCTTCTGGGTCCCTGCTAGACAGAGGCACAATACACTGAACGTAAATGGGCTATCTTGTGTGACCTACTATTCACAGGCACAGTGATCTGATTTGACTGGGTTGCAGTAGCCAAACACATTCTGGCTATGCTTGTACATGCCCTAGGGCAGATAGCCTAGTATCAACCTCTGAACCTATGATAATTTTCATGATGCACAATGTTTATTGCTGATACTGTTTGCAGGTTTTTATCATCTTTGCTTTCACACTTTATATGAACCACTTAGGTATCTGCAGAACATATTTGCTTATGGCAGGATTTCACTATATTATATACGTGTCCGTTGTCATATAAGTGTGTGCACGGGGAAGATTGCTCTGTAATGAGAGGTTCCTAGGTTAACACATGCAACTGTCTGCTCTGTGTGGCCCAATGCTTTACTCCAACATGGCCTAAGTGTGTGAGCATGCCCAGTTCAGACTGTTAGTGTTCTGTTACCTGACATTTGTCTCATGTATTCAAGTGTGTGAACATGCCCAGTGTGACCTTTCAGTATGTTGCTGTCTGAGGTCCACTACATTTGTTGATGTATGTCTACATGTCCATTATTAACATTTGTACTGTGTGTGTTGAAAGTCAGGTTCTATTCTTACTGCAGGACTCACCTTTGTGTCATAACTCGACAGGGTTTATGCTGTACCTGCAGGGTTTCCGTGAAATACTTTGCATAGACTTATCAAAATTTCTTCATACAGTCTAACCACTGCACTACTGTCATGGTTTAGTGGTTCAGTGCTTTGACTATAGTACACAGTATCCTGGGTTTGAGGCCCATTGCCGCTTATATTTTCATACTGAGCAGACCAGACTGCTTAGGGGCCAGTAGAGCATATATGAGCATGTTGGCTTTTGTTCAGCTATGCCCTACCTAGACCCAGCTTGTCCAACATTGCTCAATATTAACCATCATTGCTGGACATTGGCCAATATTACTCTACATTGACCACATTTGTAGTAGTTGGTGTGTGCGATTTTGTTTACATTTACTTCATGATGGCAAATCCTGTTTAACACTGCTTTACATTGCTTAACACATGGCAATCATGCCTCAGGTGTTGATGCAGGGCTGCCTATGTCGGATGCACATACTACACTCCCTATACATGTTTGAAAGCAGGTAGTGTCAATGTAGGCATCCCTTTTACTATGTGTACGGGTCGGAGAGAGGCATCATTTCCAGAGTTCCTACTGAGCCAGTGTATGTGCTATGCATTGCCTCTTTGCCAAGGCCAAAGCATACTGGGCATGCCTCCTTCTGCCTACTGGGGCAGGCTCAGGTTGTTCCTCCTCCACGTCACGCACTGCCTGTGATGGCCTTGGCAATGGTGGAGGGCTGTTTAGCCCAGGCATATGCTTCTCCTGCTGCAGCTGTTTTCGCAGGATCATATTATGTAGCATAGCACATACCATGACAATTTGGGTACATGTAGTTGTTGAGTACTGCAAGGCTCCACCAGATGTTTCCAGGCACCAGAACTGTGACTTGAACAGCCCAAACACACGCTCGATTACATTTCGTGTCTGTGCGTGTGCCTCATTATGGCATTCCTGTTTAGGTGTGTGTGCGTTTCTGATGGGTGTCATCAGCCACGGCTCCAGTGCATAGCCAGCATCCCCCACTAGGTGACCATGTGGGATGTCCCCATTGGCAAATATCTGATACAGCTGCATCAGATGCCAGATATGGGAATCATGGTAGCTTCCAGGGCAGCCAGCACACACATTCAGTATTATGCCCTGGGTATCGCACATGACCTGGCAGTTGATGGAGGGGAAGCCCTTGCGGTTGAAGTAGACCCTACCCCGCTCACCGGTGGTGCTTTGATGCATATGTGCGTGTAGTATATTGCACCTACTACCTCAGGGTATTCCGTTATTTGCTGGAAGAGACGCAAATTGCTGGCCAATACCTCATAGGAATTGGGGAAATATACATGATCACCGACATGTGCTGACATGGCATTCAGGAACTGGTGCAGTACCCTGGATGCTGATGCCTGTGATATCCCCATCATATCACCAGTTGGTCTCTGGAAGGTACCTGTTGCTAATATTCTTAGGTCAACACATACCTTAGTTTCCACTGGCATGGGTTCCCCTCTGTTGGTTCTGTGTGTGAGGTGTGGCCTGCACAGCTCAACAATTTGCTGCATGAGGTCTCTGTCCACTCTATAGCGCTCCACTATCTCCAGCTCATGTAGCTCCTGGTAGGTAACCCTGAGCCTGTACACTCTTCTCCGTCTCCTCACTGTGGGTTGTCCAGCAGCATTTGCATTATCACCACCCTCAGCATGTTTCATATGTCGCCTTATAACAGCAATGGCAGCCCCTAACATTTTTTGTCTCAGTGAAGCCTTTTCAGTTTTCACTTCTATTAGCTTACTGCAATGTTGCAGTGTCTCTTGAGAGAAACATAATGGACTGTTGTTTGCAGAGTTTTAAGTGCTGGGCTGGGCTGGGCTAGTGTTCTGCCTGGGTAATTGCCTGATTCTGATTGTTTTCACCTGCTAGCTCTGCTAGTACTCCCTGGTAACTTCCACTACTTGGTGTTCTTCCTTTTTCCTTACTGTTTCCTCAGGGGGAGGGGGGTGAGCGCCATGCACACAAGCACAAACACATGCACACCAGCTCACACGCACACACACATGCTTACATGGACTTAAAATTGCTTATTCTTGTTAAAACGCATGCACACCAGCGCAAATGCACTTACAACTGTTTACACAGCCTTACGCTTACTCAAGCCTACTACACATGCGCACACACACTTACATGTGCGCACACTGTCTTACTCGGGTTTACTGGCGCACACACGCATGCACGCTCAGCAAGAAACTTTGGTGCTATCCACAGCATACACCTTCGATTTCTTGACTTTACCTGGCCTACCTGTTGGCACACCTCTTTCACTATTATGTAAATGTAAACTGACACATGTCACTCTGCTCCAATGAGCTTCACTCCTTTCATACATACCCCCCTCGTGATGTCACCTATCTTCTACTCTGTTACTCCCTTTATCCTACTCCTACAATCCACTGACTGTGCTCATTTGCTATGTAAATTTGCGATTCACTATCATAACTCTCATTTGCATAGGACTGCCTACTAATGCTTAGTTACATCTCTTAGACTGAGCTTCCCCCCTTAGGAATCTCTACTCGGTGGCCATGTTGTCTTCAGCCTGCCATTCCCTTGCATTGTAAATTCATTTTAGCTATAAAAATCCACATTTGTGGATCTTAATTATTAATTTTCTGCTTTTTAGGGTGCAGCACGTTTGCGTGGTGCTGCACTACGGTTAAACCCCGGAGATCAGGATAAAAAAAAAGTTATTTTATTTTTAATTTGTATCACTTCCCGTTGCCAATGGCCATATTTTTGGCCATTGGCATGCTTCCTCCTGTGAATGCATGTTTTTTTTCCAGCTGACACGGCTCCGTTTTGCTATTTGCAGAACCGTACTCAGTTATCAACTGAGTACATTTCTGCAAATAACACTATTCCTACTCGGACAGGTTTGGGTTTCCTGGATCACAAATTTACCTAATTTCCACGGCTTTCACCTGCAATTGAGGTAATTTGCATATCCCAGCCCTGTCCATGTAGGACTAGTTTGGACAGCTCAGTTGCATGCCCCTACCGGCTGTTCCTGGATCGCTCTGCGGACATGTTGGCTGCATGGAGTCTTTCTCTACTCTAAGACTCCTTGCAAGCCTTCGTGAATCCAGCCCTACATGTCTATGTTTATTAACAAAATTTAATAAAAATTTTTTTGGAAAAAAAAAAGCAGTCTGAACACTTCAAACAGCAGTAAGTTTCAGTGATAGCAGATTTCTGCATACATTTGTCTGCAATATCATTCCATGAAACTGCTGATTCATCTTCTGATTCATCTTCCTTGATCATTTTCAACATTTTAAGTCACCAGACCTCCTTTCTCTATCATTATAAGGTTAATTTTGTTCACTACCATTTCTCCAGCAGCACCTTCCTTCATGCTGCATTCATGATTCTCTTCCTTCATTCCTCTGGGGATGTTCACCAGTGGTGTGACCAAATTTCCCAGAGTTAGTATGATACCACCTCAGGTCTCCCCTGAAAGGAGGCTGTGGGGAACATTTACAGTTTATAGAGTATTTCAGTGGAGCTCAATGTGGTATATAAAGTGCTTCTCTCAAGTGTCCTCTTGGGCTACTGAACAGTAATGTACATTTTCTTCATTGGTTTCATCTTCTGAAGCTAAGGGACACTCAGTGCATTTGTTTTCTATAGTACCTTCCACTGCTGTCTTCGATGTTTACTATCCACTAAGCCAGTTTCATCAACAGCCTCAATAAATTCACATTACTGAGATCCATAATGTGATCTGAGACAAATGTATGTCAAAAACAGTAGATGATAGCTATTTCAAAATGTTTCTTCTTTCCAGATATAGAAATTGTTATTTTTGGACTGTTCACAGAAAAAAGTCTGAGCTGGGTGGCCACAGTGGTGCAGCAGTTAGTATTGTTGCCTCACAGCAAGAGGATCTCTGGTTCGATTTTCAGCTGGGGTGCCCTCTGTGCAGAGTCTGCATGTCCTCCCTGTGGTCACTTGAGTTTCCTCCAGGTGCTCCGGTTTTCTCCCACATCCCAAAGACATGCAGTAGGTGGATTGGACACTCTAAATTGGCCCTAGGTGTGAGTGTGTGCATCTGTATGCCTTCTGTGGAAGGTTGAGTACCGGGCTGGCAACTCGACACTGTAAAACTCTACTGCCAATCATGAGCAGACAGATGATCCGCTGAGGCGACCCCTAACTGGGAAAAGCCAGAAGAAGACTGAAAAAAGTCTGAGCTGTTATTTCCTTTAGCTACTTATGTATACTAACACTGCTTAGGAATTCTGAATATCTGGATTTGTAAATTTTGGAATAGTCACTGTATATCATTTAATGTTTAGTTGTTTAAATTCTATACTCCATATGAGCTACTTGTTAAGGATAAACATAATTACATTTTCCCTGAATGTATCATTGTATTGAAATTGATAAGGTACTGGTGACATGATTCCATGGAACCTACACTAAAGACTTGAAGTAAAACCGTTATAGATGAGTACTGCAAAACAGTCATCAGGGCACATATTCTTTATTTAAACAATTCTGTACTCCAGCAACCAGCCTTGTAAACAAATGTTGCTTAATTTGCTAATTTTATAACTTCATTAGAGCTTATACTTTTTGATTGATCGGGGTGGGTAGAAAAATAATTTTCATACAAAATTACAAAAAAAAAAAAAAAAAAAACTTGAAATCCACAAGTGGAATTGCCTATGTAATATGCCTTGACTTGACTATGAGCAAGTGAATTCTTATATTGGATGCAATAAGCAGGTCACTGGTATAGCTAATATTTCATCTTATTTACTTTACATCTCTACTATCCTTCCTTTGTAAATTATTCCTTTAATGTCTGTTCCACCTCTTTTGACTTATATTTATATGGCTTTTCATTTTTCTAATACATTAATATGTTAAGGAAGCACAATGTGTCAAGATAAGTTTAATTCTCCAAACCTCCTTGCCATTGTAAATAAATACATGTATATTTTGACTGTACCTTAACATTGGTAATTAATTCCAGTTTGTCATTCTAAACCTGTGCTGTTTTATATATACTCATATATGCTTTGTATTTTTGGAGCTTTTCTCTCAGGTCTCCAGTGAAAAGGAGATAGACAGATAGATAAATAGATCGAGAGACAAATTAATAAATATACAGGTAACTAGTCTGAGTATTCCTATTTGGACTCTGTTAACAAAGACATGCAGTGACTCCTTACTGATTTACCAGCAGTTTCTCTAGCAGGTGCTAAAGCAGCATTTTTGTAATAGACTGATAATACCACCGAAGCTTGACCATTTTGTCTGACAGTATAACTGAAGCTTGACCATATAGACTGACAACACCACTGAAGCTTGACCAAATATACTGACAATACCACAGAAGCTTGACCGTATTTGTGAATCAATCTATGATGCATACATTGTCAGTTTGTTTCTATGCTCACGTTTTATTAGGGAGCTGCACTGGGGACAATAAAAATCCAATTGCAGACTAATGATCTTTCAGTCTGTCTTTATATCTGATCCATAGGTAACGAAGTCACTATGAGCATTCACTAGATGTGAAAGTGTGCGCAGTCATTAGACTTGGTGCTGTCTGTCAACAATCCACACAAAAGGAAGCATTATATTCAGTCTGTTTATTGCCCCTTTGGTGCATTCACTTTGGGTGGTTATCATCCATGCTTAAGTTACACCAGTTTGCTAATACATTAATAGTAAAGTACTGAATGCCAGAACAACTATTGTTTGAGTAGAACACTACACCATGGCTGATATTCATAAGCAGTACTCTGCACAATGTCACCTTTCGCAGCCTTGCACAGTACACATGAGAAAATTGATATTTAAAAGTTCATTGCTCCACTGTGCAGTAATGTGCAGCTGAGTGATTTATTTTTTAAATGTGGCAGTCAGTGTATGTGGCATCTGTAAATTATGCCTCTTCGTGTCATGGATTCCCTCCTTGTTTATAATATTAAAAAAATACATTGATTGAAGAATGCCCACCCTGAACAACTTTTGCAAAGGGTACACCAGGTTATTAACTGTATTGCTCTGTTATCCTCAGTAGGAACACAGTTTCATTAACTAAGCACCTGTAGCTGTACAATTCAGTACTATACAACTGCAGTCTTGATTACAGTGCCTATTACAATTGCTCTAAATGTGTAGTAGGTGATTTAGAGATATACATCAGAGGGTTTAGTGGGATTCAGAAATTGCAGCTTTTGCTCAGTTATTGTTAATGTGTGGGGTATGACTAACTTATATGCATTGCTGTATAGCTGCAAAATCATTTGCATTACACAGTATGAAGTACAAGCGAGTATATAATTATATGAAAATGAATGAGGTGAGCTGAAATGTTATGATATCTTGCCATCAGTGTTCATAACTGTGCAACATTTAGTGCATATATAAATAGAGAAAAACATTCCTGCATTGCATCTTGTAACCACTTTCACAGCTACAACAGTATATGGTCAGTAGCACTTACTTGCAATAGTCATCACTTGTACTGACAGGGTTGAGTGCCCTTACAGGCCTAAGGTGTGGAAGCATTACTGACAGTGACCAACTTACTGTGATGGAGGGGAGACTGTGTTCACAGCAGATTGGATAAGGATAATACCAGTACATTTTTCTCAAGTGATGACTCTATGAGGATCCATAGTGTTTCGATAGCAGCAGATAACAAGGTATATGTAGTTCTTGTCAATGTAGCTACAGAGACTTTGTATTAATCTAATTGGGGTACTCAGGCTAGTTTTTAGGTATCTGCCTATGAAGCCTCAATAATTTGCTTGATATTGTGGTATGGCATGTAGAAGAGCATATTTAATTTCCAAGGATGCAGAGAAGAGAGACAATACTATGCACGGCTTCTGCAGTGTAGCACAGCTCCCTGAGGATGTCACAGATTGCACTCATGTGGCCCACCAGGATAAAGGAATTGGTAATACACAAAGAATACTATTCCATGAACTGCCAAAAAGTCGGCAATGCCCAGAGGATTACTTCCATTGACTGTGTGCAACACCCAGGGAGATCACTTAATTCCCAAGTAAGGCCTATGTATGAGCTGAATGTCCACTTTCAGCATGATGCTTTCCCACATGGTCAACTAGTCACTAAGTGCATGTAGTACGTGTAGTGTACTGCTCCAAAAATATTGAAAATATTGAAATTTGCAGTTGAAATTGACTAACCCCTGAAGCCCTGAAAAATGGTCTCTGAATACAACCCAGACATGATGACAGATGTGTTCCAATATTGCCTTGTCCCAAATCTGGGACAACTCTATATATATATATATATATATATATGTATATATATATATATATATATATATATATATATATATATATATATATATACACATTTTTTTTGCATCATTTTTTTTGTCTAGTTGCCTGCTGGCCAAGGAGCTATGAGAGTTTTGCAGATTACATCAGCCAGTCCTAGAACTGCTTTTGTTGTTCAAGACTCTGCTTGCATGGAAACAAATTGACCTGCCAGTACCACCATTTTCCTCTCTCTAGGATGGGTGCAAAGATGTGATCTATTCATTTCCAGCCTCTCCTGCCTCATTCTCCTATTGCCTGAGCCTCTATTTAAACCACAGTCACCTGGATTATAATCATTTCATTCACCTACATCACTGAGATAGGATGGAAACAAGAAATGAAAATGAGCAGGCAATGGAATATCCAACTGTCTATTTTACGTAAGCGCTTTCACTGAACAAAATACTTCAGCTTCTCAAGACAAGTAAAAACTATTCACTTCCCAGTTTAAAAACCTAACACAAACCTGCTGAGTCAATGGGCTGGGCCAGCCCAAGTACATGATGTCATGCAGCATTAAACATTTAAAGCAACATTGACTAATTAAACCATGTTGCCCAAGTAATAGTCTTAAGCATCTAAAAAAGTTAATAAAAGGTAATAAAAAAATTAATAAAGGATGGCACAGAATGATATTTTGGGATGATGAAGACATACTGTTCTATGCATCTGACAGGTCACTGCACTACTTCTCAAACACACACACACACACACATACACACACACACACACACACACACACACACACACACACGACCAACGACCTGTTTTTTCAGAATTTGCCATGTTGTACTATATGATCATCATAAGCAGTATCAGCTCTTTCACTACGTAGCTGCATTACACCTCTAGGCAGACAATTCAGCAACAGTGTCTGAAGATAACTTCATGCATCAGGAAATAGATATGGTAGCATCAGTGCAAGGCTTCATAGGCAGTGACAAGTCAAATACACTGCAGTGCTGGTCATAGGCAGTGACAAGTCCAACACACCGCAGTGCTGGTCATAGGCAGTGACAAGTCCAATAGGTTTTCTATTAAAACCTTGAAACTGCATACGTCGACTGGTCACATGGTCATCTCAAAATCTTGAATCCAGAATGGCAGGGCACCTCTCAATTGTACAGATTTTTACAGAATGTCCATATTTAGCCTCATATTTTTGGTCTGTTTTTCATAAAATTATGGTTTACTGGCAAATTAGTGGCAAATCATTAAAGACTAAAGTTAAAAAATAATGGCAAATATTTGAATTTCAGACTTTATATCCTTTAGAAATCTCACGCTAATGCAAAACCTGCAATTCTATCAACTTTCTAAGTCTGTAAGAGCAATATTTAAAAATTGCCCCTACTATTGGGCTTTTGTTCCACTTTTATTTAAGGCTTTTTCTAGATTTCTTGCTCTCAGAGGTTGAGAGGTATGGGCCAGGCTGAAAGTGAATACATCTACACCCTTGGTTCGATGTATTTGACATAGCTGGAAGTGAAGTCAGTCACTCATGCCATGCAGCTTACCATACCATGACATTCCCAGTCAATGGTGCATGTATTTTACTATTTTGCAAGTGGGCAAGCCCACCTGCATCCTCAATGTGGGGGGCTGTGCCCCCCACACCCACTGCAAATTATATATACCAACTCCGAGATCACACTACAGTGAGGAAATTGGTTAATTCCCTGTTCCTCACTGAACTGCGATCTCCGTTCACAATGCCAAACACAGACAATTGAACTACACTACCCATTTGCTGTAGTGTAGTCGAACTTTTTTGAGTCGGCATTCTATCGATTTGAAAACTGCCTTTTGACCGCATGCTGGTCAATAGTAGTCACTTCGCAGATTAAATAGTAAACTGTCCAATACACTGCAGTGCTGGTCATAGGCAGTGACAAGTCCAATACACTGCAGTGTTGGTAATGGAGTAACTTTCCTCAGTACCTAAAAGCCATTAAATTTACAAAGTGGCAGGATTAAACAGAATAAACATAATGCAAGTGGTGTTCCTGACAGGCTATGCTTCTCATTACATGAACTGGTCCCACTGTATATCAAACATCCCCTGTGTAAGGTAGCAAATGAAGGTTAATTTGGGTCACAGGTACCATCAAAAACATAAGACTGTCAGCAAAAACCTGGTGGGAGAAAGTGACACAGGAACCATAGGTATGAATTGCATTCACTGGACTGATAAAAGATATCATGAATAATTTCTTCCTTTGACAGACATGGAGTTCCACTCCACAAAAACTGACTTGGTGTCACTCCGTCAGCATGGAGGAACATGGATAAAGACCTTCAATGGCAGAGACGGCAATGTTGTGTTACTTTAGGACCTACATCTGGATGGAGATCACTGCTGAGGGATTGCACTCTGAAAGTAGATATTTCTTGCCACCAGTGATGATGGACAGCAGGTCTTCTGATAATTCTAAGCACGTTTGTTGGGAATGACCAAAGGCAAGGCTTTTGTACATGCCACCCTGTGATCCTACCATACTGAAACAATGGACAGCACTGCTAGCTTGTGTAGAGATACTATGGCATTTACATTCCTAGACATGGAAGCACTGCTTGAGGCAGTGTGCACCACCCTAACCCTCATGAAACCATAGCTTCATGATGGTTCTGCTCCATGTGATCAAGGTAATCACAACAGTGTTGGGTGGCATCTTCACAAATGCCAAGCAACACACTTGCCTGCTGCAATGAAAGCTGCCTAAGAGAACACAGTACCTGGATGGTGCTCCCACACATCTGCTGACCTATTCCCAATGTTGTACAATTTTGGAGATATTGTGAGAGATAGCAGCATTGTTTTGACCTGTGGAGAGTATGCTCATGGAGAAGGCAGTATGCACCTCAAAAGCTGCTGCTTCAGACATCATCAAGAGGTATCTTTCTACAGAGGATAGTGTGGTCTCATCTAGTACATCCACAGAATAACTAGTATTTCTGGGTGTACATATGTCCTTTGGGGAGGACAGATCACCTCCCAGGAGTGAGACAGGAATCAGTGCTAGTACATCCTTTGACTGCAAGACATGATCTTGTATTTCAGCATCAATTTCAGACTCTGCAGTACTGTTGACATCAGCCTTATGTCCAGCTTCTGCAATTTCTACCTGTTGCCCATCCTCACTTCCATCTGTTGAAGCATACCTGACAGGACCCCACAGTGAAAAAGTTATGCATTGTTACAAGGGCGGCCATGTGACATGCAGTGCAAAATTGTAAATGCATCAGTCTCCTTATTACTCAAGCTTACTTTCTCTGCTGGTACTGTTGGTGTGTCAGTGAAATGAACCATATAGCTAACCGTTCCACTTCAGTTATTTTTTGACCCTTGAAGATCTATCACTTATGATGATCTTTCATTTGCAATGTTATGTGCATTCTACTTATAACAGCTGATCATATCTGTCAACCTACATTGACACTGGTCCAAGGCATGGTTGCAACTACATAATGCATTGATATATTGGAGCATGGGCTGCCATATCTGGTCTTTCAGTGGTTGCAATACTGCCCACTCTACCTCTTAGCCATAAACCATGATGCTGAAATTCTGCAACCCCTGTCCTCCCCATGCTATGGCCATGATGTCACCTGTTTATACAGATTACATTTATAACTGTATATTGCTAAGGATATCCATACAGGGACTAAGAATACTTGTGTTCTATAGAGTTACGAATTCACCGAATAAAGTTCCTGTAAGGATTGCTACTATATGAAATAGGCTGTAGAATGATCTACTGACATTGAATGATGAAACCCTCTGCTCAGCTAAAGCAGATTGACTACAGCTGTAGACACTAACATTTAGGTAATCAAGGAAAATATAACAGAAACTGTCTTCCCAGATACTACTGTTCTATCATATGCCTTTTATTTGAGCCCATTGTCAGCATGGAAAATACACATTTTATGAAAGAAATCCTGATATGTACTGATCAAAAATCTATCCACAAACTAAATTTGTTTCTCAGATGTGAATGACGTGGTGACTGAGTTCTCAAATCTGCAGGCTTATATCCATATTGTGTATTATTTAGTTATCATAAGTGTTTAATGCATGCCATTAACACACTAGAGCCTTTCTTTGTAACAGGTGAATGTCAGCGTTCTCATATTTATGGGCTCCTAAGGCTCATGCACAAGAGGCATGCTTGCACAATGCACATGCATATGCATGACACTACTGAACAGAATGGTACTGTACAGAATGAGGACCTCAAACATGCATACTTATGCAATTGCCTGTCATTTTGCTCTAGATTTTGATTTTTAATGTCCTGCAAGGCAGAAATGTCTGGTAGCACTTCAAGGCATAATACAACTTCTCGGTTTGTGAAGATGACAAAGATTATTGCTTATTTACTTGACAGAGACTACAGACAACAGTTACTGGGTCAGTATGTTGGAAGTGGATGCTTGGCCTGATCTGGGCCAGAAATTATCTTGAGCTACAGGCATTCCACAGTCTGCCTGGTATTGCAGATGTCATTATGATGATCTCACAAGCCATAGGTCTGATGGACAGTAATGTAAAAAGAGTGTTTAGAGATGTATTATAGTTGCTATCGTCAAACTTTATTGCACAAAACACATTTCCATGTCACCACTGTGGTGCAATTTTTATGCATGATTCATGGTATCACCGCCAGCAGCTGGCATGTGTGTGTGTGTGTGTGTGTGTGTGTGTGTGTGTGTGTGTGTGTGTGTGTGTGTGTGTGTGTGTGTGTGTGTGTGTACATGCAAGTGCTTGTGTGTGTTTCAGAATGCCTGAAGGAGGGTACATGTGTCAATAAAATTCATGAGCTGCCAGTGGTGATTACCAGAGGAAAGTTCTGAGTAGCACTAGAGGTAGCACCGTGCGATTCACAGATATACGTATTAGATGACAATGAGGTATTTCTATTTCAAAGGCAAATATATAAATATATCAAGGTAGATCCACACATATATCTACACAAGTTCACATTTGTAATACAACTAACATTTTTCCCAGTGTTTGCAGAAATGCATTGCTTACTAGAGTCTTTGGCCAGTATGACTGAGAATACAAGTGAATGCTTGGTTGACTGCCCTGAAAGGCCATTTTAAGCCTAGACAATAACCTGAGGTGAAATGAAAACCCTATAAGTTGTGTCTATGAGGCAAAGACCTTAAGCTTTATGCCAATCCCACCCAGAACACACAGAGCAATGCTTTGCTCACTCATCATGCTTCAGTCTGCAGCCACAGTTTCTACATGGGCTTGCACATTCAGAAATGAGGAAAGATTGACCATTTTGATTTTCTTATACACAGATGCAAAGCTTCACCCTATTAACTTACTCTACACCTATCCTTAGCCAAAATAAGGCAGTAGTCCTCTATAGATGTTGTTCATCACCCAAAGTTGTTGTTGAAGTGCACATACAAGAAACAAGATGTCTCCAAAAAAGCAGACAAAAAACCTTATGTATACGCTGAAGGGACTCCACAGGCAAAACTGTGTCAGTTTCATACACCCATTATTCCTGTAATATGGAAATTGAATGGCTAAAACAAAGGCACAAAACAAAAATCTTCATATCAGCCAAACAGATTACAGACAAGGAAGCCAGCAGACAAAGGGATATGAATGTAAAAGCATCTTGGAGCAGTCAACATTGCTAGACTGTTAAAAGTATTAATGTGTAAGTTAAAGTCTCACAAACTGAAAATAAGATATATGAGTCACAGTAATACACTGTCCAAATCTAAATATAAACAGTTAACATCAGCTTTCACCAGTCATGGCAAGCTGGCAGCAAATATTTCCAGACTTAAATCCATAAGCTGCTGCCCTTTGGCAGCTATCTTCCACCATTTTGACTGTCTCAGTGGTAACGAACTATGTAATGGGATAGTGGTTTGTTATGACTATTTCAAAGTACACTAAATAGTTGTTAAAGTGAACCTTTCTATTACTTGCTATCAGTCTGAAAATGTTCGGTGTTGCTGGTTTAAGCTTCTTCTTAGAAGCTACTTACCAAGTTTCTGTGCAATTTACAATGCCACAGAACAGAATGCTTTATTGATAATAGCCTGGTGATTTCATTTCAAGCATGATTCTCGTACTTGATGGATGCCAAGATAGGTCTTCCAGGTATTGCAGCCACTCAGTATCCTTGGCCCTATACTTCAGACCTTGCTACCGTAAGTTATCTACCCACTTATTCCTCCTCAGGTGTAAAAGGAGACTGATTCATTATCTAGGCATAGCAACAGCCCACTGTCCCTTTTGTTCCTTGAGTGAGGAAAAAGTCCTACCATACCATTCTTCCCCTTTTGAGGTAAGACTCTGTTGCCAGATAGTCTGTTATTCATATGAATGACCCCTACTCCCGTACCCTATGGAGGCTAGTGAGTCTTCTAGATGGCACTGCTGTAGGATGGATCCAGTTTAATGCTTATCCATAAACAGTGACTACTTCCCTGACTTGTATATGTCAAAGTGATCTAGCAGTTGCCCTATAGCATGCCTCAATAATCTTTTTGGAGTCTGTGGTACAGCAGGTAATTTTGCTTCCCACCTCCATGATGGCTCAGTCAACAATAGCCACTTAGTCATAGATTCTCCAGACTAGCCTCCCCAGCTCATGAACTGCTAATTAAACTATGGTCATCTGGGTCAAAGTCAGGGTCTTATCCCTTTGTGCCACTGAACTAGGCTTACATTCTCCCATGCAGTACATTATTAACACTTCAGTACAAAAATGTGAAACAGTTTTAAGAGTCAAGTTACAATCATGATTCCAGTTCCTAGTTGCTAAAAGTTCTCATGACAAACACATTTCTCATTGGACGCACTTCTGATACAAAACAAGGTATGTATACATACAAATCAGTTCTATTCTATTCTGCACATGAAGATGTTTACCATACTCCTATGTACTTATGACCTTTACATGATTTGTAAAATGGGTAATATATTTTTAAAGAAGAGTGAAAAATGTCACATGCTGATTTTAATCATGACAAAGAGTTAGCTTTTCTAGGTCTGAAAACTCCATGCAGACATTTTTTCTAAATGTAAATATGAAAGATGTTTCCTACATTTGTTACTGTGGATACGTTTGCTACTGCTCCCCCAGTTCTTGTTTCTGCCACATTGATACAACCATCCCAGCCCCCCACATTGTACTAAAACCCATACATGCTCCAGTTTGGATACAATGACTGACTGGCCAGCTACTATAACCCTATGAAAACGTACAACATTAAATGTTATTATCATCACATATTTACAAATTGCATTCTGATTCCCTGCTCCGCTGTAACAGGCAAAGTGTCTGAAATGGTAATATTCCTAAGGTCACTGACTTGTAGCTATGAGTAATAGGATTAAATTAACTGTGATATACTACAGGTTCAGATGTCACAGAGCTCCACTGTTGGCTTCATTTGACAGGACCCTCTCTGCCTCACCTGCTATAACCTACACAGTGCTATACCCACCAAGGGTCATTTATTCAAGACTTTGATAAGTGTGGAAAGACCCGAATTGTAAGAAATGAGCTTTTCCTCGTAGGTTCATAGGTTCAGAGGTATATACTAGGTTAAACACCACCAGGTTGTTTAAAAGCCTAGTCATGCAATCCAGTCCAATTGTATCCCTATGTATCATGGGCATTTGTTAGGAGAGGGTATGCTAGGAAGTTTCTAGAGGTTATGTGAGGGGGTATGGAGGTTGTGCAGTGTCATAATGGTTAAGGTGTTTACCTTACAGACACAAGATGCAGGGTTTAACTCTCAGATACGATAACTGGCTAGGATTCAAATGGTCCACAAGGACAATTAGTGTAGTACTAAGCTATGAACCTATATTCCTTAATTTACTCCAGGGCTGGCAGCATACCTCTGAACTGTACAGCTTTTCGCAGAATGTCCAGATTTTTGCCTTGTATTTGTGGTCTGTTTCTCATAAAATTGTGGTTTACTCACAAATTGTTGAGGGTTGGAAGTAAAAAAAAATAATGAAAGTCATTTGAGTTTCAGACTTCATATCCTTCAGAAAATTCATACTAATGAGAAACCTGCTGTTCTCTATACCCTTTAGTTTGTAAGAACAATATTTAAAACATGTCCCTATTTTTGGACCTTTGTCCCCCATTATTTATGGCTTTGTCCAGATTTCTTGATCTAACAAGTTGAGAGGTATGGGTGGCACCTATATCACTCATGGATAAGGCTAGTCAGTGATGATCATAGAATCACTCTCCTAAAAATGACCATCCAACTATGGTCAATTAGGATACACCGGTTTTTACCTGGCTAGGCTTGTAAAGGCCCTAGAGCCATTAACCTAGTAATCTCTTATGAACCTATGAACCTATGCTAGCTTGGGCATATAGCTTGCCTCTGTCTATAAGAGATATGGAGTCCAGGCCCAGAGTGAATTTTTGATTTTCCATCCATTGGTCAAATTTATAATTAAACAGGGTTAGGGATGGACTTTTTTTAATTTCATTAGTAAGTCAGATATTGAATATTTAATTGACTGAATAACATCACCTGTCATTTTACGACAGATTTTTGTTTATTCTTCTCTTGATCATTATTATTAACAGCATTTTATATGTTGTCATGTATGGCATAATTATCCTTGTCAAGTTCTTAGTCTTATCACACATCCATCCATCCTCAATGCCTTTTTTCCATATTTGCACATGTGGTCTGGGTGCCATATCGTGGCTCAAAAATTACTGTTCATTTTTTTTTTACTTTGGTTCCAAGCTGTTGTTGTCCTAGCTATTTTACTTTGATTATTTAATTGTCAGCTCTGTATTTTTACCTAATTTCTCTTTGTCTCTTTATATTTATTGTTTTTAGAGTGTTCTGCTTACTTTTAAGCACATTAATAAAGTAGAAGTTGTAGCTCTTAGGAAAGTTGTGCACATATATAGCTATGGGTATGTAGAAAGCCACAGTAGCATAAAGATGTTCTGTATTTGTTCAGGTCTCAACTGTGCTCTTCGCATTATAGGTATCAGACATGTCCTTGCTATGTATGATGAAGATATAAACATTTAACTATGTGTCCATGCCATTCCCTTAATACTGGACAGTTCCTTCTTTGATCCCTGGAAGTCGTTTTGGCAATGATTACATTAGAGTTAGGGTTGGGAGGGTGGCTTAATAGTTAAGTTGTTTGCCTTACAAATACAAGGTGCAGGGTTTGAGTTTCACAATGGATAATTGGCTAGGCCTAAAATGGCTCGCAAGGGCAGTTAGCTTAGTACTAACCTATGAACCTAAGACTGCCTTCAATTTGGTGTGCCCCTCACATTCTGGGCCTACCTTGCTGCCTTGATGCACACATACTGTTTCTTACAGGGTTGTAGCAAAAACTGGACTCTGTGCTATTCCATGGTCAACACAGTGCTCATTTCTCTTTGTGAAAGAATGTCCTGAAGTGCTGTACCAGAGATTTTGTTTAGGAGTCACATTTCCTTGATCCCTGCAGCCCAAATATCCTTTGCTTTACATCTTGTATAACAATTAAAGGAAAACTGTATTTTTGATGCCCATACATTTAACAAAATTGACATTTTGAGCTTCAGAAACACCAACTTACTTAACAATCTCAAACTTTCATACTTCAAAAACACCTTTGCCTTTAATATGCATTTAATTGTTTATTACCAAAATCCAGTAAGATGACCACGAAATGTAAATAGAAAATGACATAATATGCATTTAAATTTGAAGTAAACCACCACAACAAAGTGTCGTGCTGCAGTGTGCAACGTGACAATGAAGAAGGTGATGATGCTCATGGATAATGAGGACACTAAAACCCATAAATGCTCCAGTTTGGATACAATGACTGACTGGTCATCTACTATAACCTTATGAAAAAGTGCAACATTAAATGTTATTATCACCACATACTTACTTTGGTGTCAAAGTTGTTTCATTTCATTTTAGTATTCAGGTAGTGTGATTACGTTTTTGCACTGCATATTATTTTCACTGCACAAAACCTGATTGGTAAGTATAGACACTAAACTTATTAATTATCTGTCAGAGACAATCCATATCAGAGCACACAGTAAGCTAGGCCTCTTATTTTGTAGAAGCATTACATCTGAGGTGTTTAAACTGCACACAGCTGGAAATTAAAGACGTTATAACAAGCATCGTTGATGCTTTTGTACCTGATAGTGTGCAAACCTGAAGGTGTCTGTTGATTGATTTTCTCCTCTCAATTAAAGCTGCAGTTTTAAATGCATCAGTCATGCAAGACAATACGGCAAGATGCATACTGTCAGAAATTCTTTCTAAAGCATCGGGGTTGCTTCTAATTGAGAAATAATTGCAGTAATTACTCTTACCCTGGGATTAATGAAGAATCATGTAGGATTCACACAATGAGCAGCACCACTGGGTGCATATGCATTTTGCTCATCATGTCTATACAAATACAAACACATTTTTTTATGACCAGCATTGCTGACAGCCATGAAAATGTGTTGAGCAGCATAAGCAGACACAGTAACAGACAAGTTTGTCTGTGAGCAAACCTGTTAAGGTGTTCGGACTGACAGCACAAAGAACTATATTGGCAAATAACACATGCTGTATCAGGCAGGGAAAGTGCACTGAGTGTGCTGTGTACATAAATGCAATATATGAATACAGTAATAACTAAGAGTGTATGTGAATCAGCAATGGCAACTACAATACATGGGTTACCAGACAGGAAAAATGTACTTAGGACAATGTGCTCAGAAATTAAGGAGATGTATGCAAAAATAAGTAAGAGCGGAGGGTAAATGTTCAAATTCTAGTAAGATAATGTGATGGTGCTTATGTCACAAAGACAATGCTGTAATAATAAAATTGTGCAATATGTATGCCATAATAATTAATGGTGGTTATACTTCCTGAGAAAATATAGGTAATTAAAAGCAGACGATATTATAGGATGTGACAGTTTCAAAAAATTAACATTGCAACAGAAGGAATTACATGAGATATGAATATTATTTACATGCTGAGTTGAGATGACAGTTGGCAAGGACAATACATGCATTATGGGATATTTGCATTGCGGGCATTTCATCAATATAACATGTTGGAAAACACGAATGGCTCAGAAGCCACAATATCCTTTTGCGAGAATGTAACCCATCCCATCAGTGTTATCACTGAACTGTGTATTAACTGCATACTGTGCAGAAATAGGCATAACAAATGTTGCAGAAAGAATAACCTTGAAGGGAATTATGTACTTTTATATTCTAATGGTTATGCATTCCATATGTAGGTGTGTGGTGTTACAAATGTGAGAGCATTCTGACACAGCTATCATGCAGACAGAGAAGAACAGATGTAAACACATTATGACATGATGTATTCCATAGAGTAGTGTGTTGTCGATATTTGCCACAGGAGGTAGTATTGGATATTGTCACAAACAATGGAAACTAATGTATGAATTAAGAAAGAACTCCTGATAATGAATGTCATATCAGCATGTCAGACTGATGGCAATTAATTGAGTATGCTCATGTGCACACAATTGTGATCAGTCCTGAATCAACAGGCCTTGGTCAAGGAAGATTTCTCTGTATAACAAATAAACAAACAACAACAAAAAAAGCACTAGTAATAACAGAGAAAACAAAAAGCACAAAGTCCAGCTCCAACTGTTTATTCCATATTCAGCCACCATCGATTTAGTACCTTGGCCATTCACCTTCAGGGATCTGAATAACAGTCAACACACTTTTCTTTATGTACATGTGCAACCCATCATCCCTAACAATTATTAAATTATGCAATTAATACAAATATTTTCTTATGTCTTTCTATTTCCGATAAAATTCTAAATTTTCATACATTTTTATTTTAAATATATTAAAGATTTACTTCATGATTTAACCCAACAGGAAATAATGTGTTATAATTTAAGATTAACTTCGCTTCCAGTTCTAATGACTTACTTACATAATCACCACCCTTAGGCAGGAAGGGTTTTGCAAAAGAAATCAGAATCCAGACCACCATGTGCTTCCATAAAGTGCTTAGCTATAGGACTGTTGCTGTTGTTGTTTTGAATATCCCCTAAATGCTCTACTATACGAATTTTGACCCTACGTTTAGTTTGAACCATATACCGCATGGGCTTCAATCAATTGCATCCTATTATATATACAACCGTCCCTGGATTGCAATAAAACATATTCTATGCAATATATTTTCCTCCGTTAATTTTTGTGTCAGATATATTCCTTGCCTTCGGGCACACACTAAAAAGTCCACAGGAAAACATATCAACCCATTCATTTAAAATGCATTTAGGCTCATACACATAATTTAACATTTCCTTCAAATTATTATTCCTCTTATAAAAAAGGTAACATGCTGGGGAAATTAACTTCTAATAGCTTCATCTTCACTTACAATATACCATAATCTTTTCACAACTCTTTCCAATCAGAAAACGGTGAAAATCTAGTCACAAAATATATTTTTTCTTTTCCATTATTATCAACCTACCTATTCTGACTTACTCTAGATTTCCCAATATTATTTTCATATGCCGCGATAGTGCAGCGGTAGCCATGTTGCCTCACAGCAAGAGGTTCTTCCATTCAATTCTTGGCTAGAGTGCAGGGAGTGCCTTCTGTGTGGAGTCTGCATGTCCTCCCCGTGGTTGAGGGGATGTCTGAAAGACATGAGTAAATGGGCATGCCTTAGTTGAAGGTTGAATGTCGAGCTGGCACCTTGGCGTTCGTGAAAATTTACTGCCAATCATTAGCGGACTGGAGTTCCGCTGTGGCGACCCCTAATCAGGAAAAAGCCAAAAGACAACAACATGTTTTAATTTTCATACCCTCCAAAACACGTTTTTGCTTTATCAACCTGCTCTTTAGTGTAGTCCCTACCCTTCAATCTGTTTTCCATGTTGTTTAACTCCACCTTTTTCAAACTTCCATCACATGTATTATCAAATATCCTTTTAAACTCCCCATAAGGCAAAGAATCTAATAGATGTTTGGGGTGCATACAGGTAGCATGCAAACAGTTGTTAACAGCTGTATGCTTCCAAAATGGGTAATATCAAGAAAATGTATACTACTCTTATTTAATTCATATGAAAATTTAAGACTATGAAAATTGTTATTCAAGGCCTCAAAAAATTCCAAAATTATTTTCATATCCCCTTTACATATCAAAATCAAATAATCTATGTATGTTTTATAAAACACCACATTTTCACATAGAATTCCATTTGATATATAAATTGCTTTAGAAATAATAGGTTTCTCTGTATGTCTGTACACATACCACCCAGGTACAAGAGCACACTCATGTACACTGCAGTAGTCAATGCATGTGCCGCAGAAGCAATCTCACCACAACATCATCAGAACAAATGCCTCCTGCCATGAAATCCAAAGCTACATTCACATGTGCTCATGCAAGAAATCAAGAGATAATACTGGTATGATTTAAGGGTTAGTGTGTGACATCAGTCTGTTCACACAAAATGATTCCCTACCCTAGAATTGAACATCAAGCTGTAAACTCCTCCAACTAAAAAATAGTAACCACATGCACCACAGTGGAACTGTTATCATAGCTGTTGAACCTCACCTATGTGAAATAACTAAATCAGCTGTACTTTATTTTCCCACAATTTTTTTCTGATAAAATGTATGGGGAGGCCTCTGTCATTCCATATGTACACAACAGAATTGTGAGGATATCATTCCTGGGAACAGTTAAGGATACAAGTGCTTACAGTCACTCAATGATGGTTTGGAACACTTGCATAAGCACTGAGGAAGTCAACATCATACTGGGATCAATAAATATGTCATGTGATAAGTGCATCTCCAATTGTCATATATGTGGTTATGTAAAAGCATTACAACATGTATATGAATCAAGGAATATGTGTCCATATAATTACTTAGAAATTATTTTGCTGTATGTCCGACAACATTGCTTGATGCTAGGTATAGCAAAACAAACCTCTGGCCCCCTGCTATTGTCACTATGATAGTAGAATGACAATTATATACAATGTAGATATAATCCCATATCGGAAGACATGACTTACTTAGACCACAACACACGTTATACCTACTCATGTCCTCAGTCCTGAGGAGGCATCTCACTACAACTGGTACAGAAGGACAATCTATTCAAATGAGAATATCAGTCTTCAATATAGCCTTTCAAAAAACTATCTCATGAGAGGAATCAATATTTACAAATGAACATAGCACACGTGGTTGACCACACTGTTACCATCATGTACACTGACTGTAAACAGCGACTCAGAGATTTGAACTATATACCTAACATCACAAGCTGATGGTTTGCTGAAACACAAGCCCAACCCAAGATTTATTTTGCAACTGTGACACTTCATATTTCAATGAATGACATCATCATTGTGTATTATCTTGACGTTTCCACTGACGTGTTTGCACAGCACAAGCACACTGTATATATATGTATATATATATATATATATATATATATATATATATATATATATATATATATATATATATACACATATACATATACACAAACACACATAATATATGTATTTGCAGCCTGTTCTGCACAGTAAGAGGAAGAAGCACACACACACAGAAGACAGTCAGTCCAGTATTTGAACTTCCTGTCTACTGACACAATCTACACAAAAGTGTATTATAAGCACGCACCACAAAAGTCTGACTGCATCTGAGCCACACTGAATCTTTTAAGGGATTACATCAGCTGTGTCATGCAAAGGAGATGTGTGTGAAAAAATTACTTCTACAGCCATGTGGGATTCTAAATTTGTCAATACTAAGAGGTGAAAGACATTTCTGCAGCCATTTGTATACACACACACTCACACACACACACGCGCGCACACACACACACACACACACACACACACACACACACACACACACACACACACACACACACACACACACAGTTTGATGAGTCTCACTGCTGAATTCAAAATCCCTACTTATCTACTGACACAATCTACATGCATGTGCATTATAGGCATATGCCACACAAGAAGCCTGTATGCATGTGAGCCACACTGCATCTTTGAAAGGATGAATTCAGCGGTGTCATGCAAAAGAGATGTGTGTGCATGCAGAAATGACTCTTACAGCCATGTCGGATTCCAAATGTTTTCTATATTAAGATGTATAAGACACTCTTGCATACATTTCCATTCACATACAAAGATAGGAGAGTCATACTGCTGTATCTGAACTCCCTACCTATCTACTAGCACAATTTACCTGCAAGTGTATTATACACACATGCAACAGATAAAGTCTGAATGATTGTGAGTCACAGTGCATCTCTGAATGGATAACATTAGCTGTGTAAGACAAAGGAGATATGTGTGCAAAAATGACTTCTATAGCCATGTCAGATTGTAAATGTTGTCAATATTAAGTGCAAGACATTCCTGCATCCATTTATATTTGCAAGCATACAGTTATAAATTACTCATGGCTGTATCTGAATTCTCCACCTACCTATTGATACAATCTGTAGGCAAGTATATTATATGTATGTGCCACAAGAGAGGTTAGACATTAATGGTATGAGTGTGTATTACTGATATGGCTCCACCATCACATACAGGTGACTGGTGTGAGATTAAAACCACCTACCTCTCTAGTTATACAGTCTAAAGGACACAGTGCTTAATGCAAGCACCACCACTTATGTCTGACTTTAACACTGTAAGAGGGCAGTTTATAGGGATGACATCAATGTTTGGCTGCAGAGAAAATTATATTGGGAGAAGGAACTGAAATTGATGAAGAATCACCATGCAGTGTAAAAATTTCTTCATACTGCTATTTCAGTGAGGTCAGTAGTAAGTAAGGTGATATTTACACAGTTGTATACACAACTCACATACATGCACAAGTTGACTGCTGTGAGATTTTTTATTGATTTATTTTAGTTTTTTTTACCGGGGTAGTACACTGATCACCATAGAGCATTTGTATTCACAGTCTGGGTGAAGAGATTTATCAAAAAAGAAAACAGAACAAATTCACAAACACATTGTAATCACAGAAGGTAGATGATTGCAAAGATGATCGATACAATATGTACATAATATTATTGTTGTAGAAAATCAAACGTAAATCAATTTTAATAGTAAATGTAAGAGAGAACCATCATCTCAGACCAAATTATCAATGTAGAAATGATATAGGTCAGGACTGGGGTTAGGTTATGTGCCCAGTGGAAAAGCACTTGCAGTCATATTTTTGATGGAGGTGTCTTTTGGTTTGAGCTTTGAAGGTGGTGAAAGAGGGGACTTCTTTAAGGTGAAAGGGGAGGGATTGCCAGAGTTTGTAAGCAAGAATAGAAAAGGAATCATCTGTACAGTGAAATATAGTTTGCGGTGTCTGGAATGAGAAAGTTAATGGGAAAGGTTGCTGACACTGTAGAGAGTGGTTTTAATATGGAGATTTTGCTGCAAGAGGTGGAAAAGCACCTGGTTGAAGGAGTTTGAAAACAACAGACCCTAGGAGAAGCTCAACTCTGTAGCAGACTGGTACCCATTTAGTAGAAGGTAGTGCAGTGGTAGGCAACAGCATTTATTACATTATATCAGTTGTAGCCTCCCTTACACTTTACATGATATTTAGCAGCCTGAAACAAATGGAAGAGTAAATATATCTCAGTGTATTACCCTAACTCTGTTTAACTATAGCACAACAGATATACTGCTATTTGCATTAGGCTAACCATGACAATGTGGTGTAAGGAAAAAACTCACCACATTGTGCAATAATACTTGAAATGCCATTTAGTATCGCATAGTACACTTATTTGTTGTCAGGCCATGTGCAGATGCTGAGGATTACAACTGAAAAAAGAGAAGGGGTAGGCAGATACACGGGCAGCGCATAAGCATAAAAGAGACTTATAGAAACAGACAGCAAGAGTTTCACCTAATGCTAAATTTGAACATTGTCAAAGTGAAAAATTTAGTTTATAGACTTGGTCATTATGTCAACACCCAGCAAAGGGAATCCTACTTTATACATGTCAAAGTCACACCATTGAAGGGAGAGGGATAACGTATTCATTCAATGGAAGATGCAGGTATTAGCCTTCAGCAAAGGAATGACTGTATGAAAATGCCATAATATGACATTTATATCCATCAGCTTAATGATTAGTCAACAGTACAAAGAGGTGACAGAGAAGGGGTGAAGATACAGACAGGTGGATAGAGACACATCAGAGGTTAGTGTTATGTGTAATTAATCAACATCTTTATGGTGTGTCTTCATTGTTCATCTGTCATGCTCTGTATCAGAAACCAATGGCTCTGGGGAACAAGAAGGACAGGCAAAACCTGGTGTAGACAAGAGCACAATAAGGATGGTTTACTAAATCTTCCTTTTGGGAGCAGATTTGTTTGTAAATGCTTTTTTGCAACAGTATTCAAAATCTGTTCTTTAAAGGTTGTAACTAGATACAAATTAAGATGGATGTCATGAAACATATCATAGAAGTATAACATCATAGCAAGAAATAATGTGACATGCATCTGAAATCGAATACTTGATGCTATGGACAAAAATCAATCTTCAGACAAGAGATTTATTTCAACACTCCACAGAGGAAATTGCAGTTTATTACATACACTAGTAGAAGAACTGCTAAAGTAACTGTTGCTAAGTACTGCCTTTAACCTGACTTTATATTCTGATAGTCCAGCATGTTTAAGCACATTTGCACTAGGATAACCGGACTACTGTGGGTGATTGCAACAACTGACCAAGTTTTCCCATAGTACATGAACAACTGTTCTTCATCATTCAGCATTTGTGCATGATGACAAAGTCCTTACAAACACTGAGGGCAAAAGGTGAAGGCTTTTTTATGTTCCATTTCTGGCCATGTATGTTATGTATGATTCAATCTTTTGACCAGATTAAATGTGTGAAAAGGAAAGTAGTGAAATGTGTGGAACAAGCAAACGTGAGGACAGAGGGAGAAAAAAATAGAGAAAATTGCAGGAATTTAGTGGGGGAGAGCCATAGCTATGCACTTCTTCACAATATAAATGTAGAACTGTAGACAGAATTTGCTGAATTTGGATTGTCACCATTCCAAGCATAGGTGACAACAATAGAATAATGTTGTAGAGACAACTGCACCAAATCGTGTGCATCAAGAAGTCACGTGAGTGAAGTGGAGAGCTTTTGTGGGACAGGTATCTGTTTGTTTTACTTTCAAAGAGAGAGGAATGTTGGGGAAGGGGCTTACAAATGTGACGGTCGAGACGTTAGGGTAGATGAGAAAGCAGGTGCAGGCATACAGGACATATACAACAGACTAGGATTATGATGGACACAAACGTTTAGGGGACACCATGACTGGGGATAGGTAGGGAACATCTCAGGCAAGCCCATGCCAAGCATGAGAAAAGAGAGAATCTAGTCCTCACCCTCAAAAATTTCATTGCTGTCTCATCTCAGTTTCCTGTGTCAGTACTTGATGTGGCATCATCTTGGCAATATGACAATGCACCTTTTCCTACTGCTGATTCAGGCACTGAGGCTTTTTTCCATGATACCTTCTATCAACCTTGTCAGCTCTTGCCTGGTGACAAAATCACTACCTCCACTACTAATCCCTTATAGTACCACTGCACAAGCTGCCTGGCAAAGCTACCTGACACAGATGGAGCAGGTTGAGCAAGGGTTGTGGAGACAACTCTGGCAGGTTGTGACCCTGAAATGCTGGATGTTGGTGCTGCAACCTGTGGAGGGATGATGGATTGATCAACAGTGGTCAGTCTACCTCTCCGTGCTGAATCTCATTTTTTAGTAATCATAAATGTATGACAAAAGAACATCTTTAAGACATATAAAATATAAAAAATAAATAAATAAATAAATAAGAGAGAAGGGGTGGGGTGAGATAAAAAGAGAGAGAATTAAATACATGGCATGTCACATAACTACATAATTTCAGTACAAACGCATTTATGATTATCCATTCTATATACCTTTTCTGCATCAAGGTATGATGACAAGGTCTTACTGTATTGTACCATTAATCAATTACACTGCTATGATATCACAAATACCACTATTGTTCAGTATTGCCATATTGCATATAATTACAATGGTAATTAGAATACAGTATGGCCTGTTGCATACATACCCCATGCCTCTCTGAGGTTATTTACCATCTCTTAGTGTACCTCTCTGCTCAGTGCAATGTATTCAACAGCTGTACATTACAGAAGAAGAGAAGAACAGACATGAAAGCACAATTAATATTAACCTTGGCTGTCTACTACATTCAGTATAATTGAATACCAATGAGTTAGAATACTTACAGAACTGAGGGGGCGTCAGCAATTCTAAACTCATTATCCTATATGCTAAGGAAGTCTGTCTAGTGCTGTTTCATGCCACAACCATGGTGATGACAAGTATTTATTTATTTATTACATTTGTTAACTGGGAATGTCTGACTGGGCTTGGAGCCCATTTTCGGCTAAGGCCCAGAGAGAAAGCTCCAACTAAAGTAACAATACTAGTACTAATAATAGTATACAAATACAAAAGAAAAGCAGTGCACAGTTAAAAAACAGTGCAGGATAAACTAATACTAGGAAACAATTGAATAATATTCAACCAAAGTAACAATACTAGAACTAATAATAATATACAAATACAAATGAAAAGCAGTGTACCTATTTGTGAGAGCCATGTGTGTGTAATGTTACCTTCCTAATCAAAGTGTTCTTAGAAATTTCATTCTGACACCCTTTTTAAAAAAAGAAGTGTTATCAGAATTTGATCTGTAGATCAGTTGAGTTCCATCTCTAAAGTCACTGCACTTACACGTTGTGCCATAGAAAAAGTTACAAAGCAGGTGGGTATTATCCTCTCAGTACTGTCCAAAGTACTGCTGTCTGAGTATTGCCACTAAGCTTGTTTGCACCACAGAAGGCTGCCCACATAAAACATTTCACTTTTTTCTTATGTTACAAAGACATGAGTCTGGAGAGTTTCTCCCCGGGCCTCCGCTGAAAATTGGCTTCATTCCAAGTTGGACTTTCCTGGTTAACAAATGTTAAATAAATAAATAAAAATAAATAAAAATTTTCCTTAAGTAGGTTAGATTGATTGCAAGCCACTTGGCAGTGAGCAAGAGCAGAGGGCAAGAAAGAGAAATAAACAGCATATATAGTTGTGACTAAAATAAGTCATATAGCACAAGCAATAATTTCTCCATTCCCATCACACAGTATGGATTTGAACCCTAGGACAACATTGTTATGGATCCCAAGTTACTGCATTTACAGCTTGTGCCACAGCCGAGAAAGGTATATATCATGTGCACATCATTCAGTCATTATAAATACCACTCATCGGTGTCAGGAGTGTTTGCACAAATGTAGACTACAGAAATTATTTTTTTTTTAACTTTTTCCTTCACCTGTAAGCATTGCTTGTGCTATGGTAAGTACTGTGTAAATTACAAAGGAAATAAAAAAATATATATTCCACAACACAAAAACACAGGGACATACTTGATGAGTATTTCCATTCATCAACAGTTATATCATTAAAAAGACACATGCTGCATTTTTAAATCTGAAGCAACTATTGCATGCACCATGTGGCCTACACATTATCATCATGTCATTTAGTGTCAGTAGCTCAGAAAGGGGTCATGCAGGCAATCACAGCCGGCCATACTTGGTAGACTGCACGCAATTAGTCAGGACACAAAGTATGCCACAAATAAGTACTTCTACTGTGATGTGGTAGGACTATGAGAGTTTATTCAGCATATGTACACATGTGCCTAAAGTACTCCTGTTAATCCTTTTATGTTATGATAATACACAACCTGTCATATGATGCAACATTCTTTCCTAATAATGTTATTAATAAAGATAACAGTGAACTAAGATTTGGAACACTCCTCACATACTTCAGTGCATGCATTCAATTTACAACACATTATTCTTCCATACTTTTGTATCTACAGTTAAAAGTTAGATTCAAAACCTGCATCATCTGTCCAGTTTCTATAAACTTATTTTGTTCGTACTTTGTGCTACAGCAATAGTTAGGTCAGATGTAGAATTTTGCAGATGGAGCAGGTTGAGCAGGTGTTGTGGAGGCAACTCTGGCAGGTTGTGACCCTGAAGTGCTGGATGTTTGTGCTGCAACCTGTGGAGGGATGATGGATTGATCAACAGTGGTCAGTCTACCTCTCCGTGCTGAATCTCATTCTTTAGTAATCAGAAATGTATGACAAAAGAACATCTTTAAGACATATAAAATATAAAAAAAAATAAATTAAAAATAAGAGATAAGGGTTGGGGTGAGATAAATAAGAGAGAGAATTAAATCCATGGCATGTCACATAACTACATAATTTCACTACAAACATATTTATAATTATCCATTCTATACACCTTTTCTGCATCTAGGTATGATGAGAAGGTCTTACTGTATTGTACCATTAATCAATTACACTGCTGAAATCATAAATACAACTATTTTTCAGTATTGCCATATTGCATATAATTACAATGGTAATTACAGTACAATTTGACCTGATGCATACATACCCCATACCTCTCTGAAGTTATTTACCATCTCTTAGTGTGCCTCTCTGCTCAGTGCAATTTATTCAACAGCTGTACATTACAGAAGAAGAGAAGAACAGACATGAAAGCACAATTAATATCAACCTTGGCTGTCTACTGCATTCAGTATAATTGAATGCCAATGAGTCAGAATACTTACAGAACTGAGGGGCGTCAGCAATTCTAAACTCATCCTCCTATATGCTAAGGAGGTCTGTCTTGTGCTGTTTCATGCCACAACCATGGTGATGACAAGTATTTATTTATTTATTACATTTGTTAACTGGGAATGTCAGACTGGGCTTGGAGCCCATTTTCAGCGAAGGCCCAGAGAGAAAAGCTCCAACTAAAGTAACAATACTAGTACTAATAATAGTATACAAATACAAATATAAATCAGTGCACAGTTAAAAAACAGTGCAGGATAAACTAATACTAGAAAACAATTGAATAACATTCAACTAAAGTAACAACACTAGAACTAATAATAATTTACACATACAAATGAAAAGCAGTGTACCTATTTGTGATAGCCATGTGTATGTAATGTTACCTTCCTAATCAATGTGTTCTTAGAAATTTTGTTCTGACACCCTTTTTAAAAAAAGAAGTGTTATCGGAATTTGATCCGTAGATCAGTTGAGTTCCATCTCTAAAGTCACTGCACTTACACCTTGTACCATAGAAAAAGTTACAAAGCAGGTGGGTATTATCCACTCGGTACTGTCCAAAGTACTGCTGTCTGTGCATTATCACTAAGCTTGTTTGCACCACAGAAGGCTGCCCACATAAAACATTTCACTTTTTTACTTGTTACAAAGACATGGGTCTGGAGCATTTCTCCCCGGGCCTCCGTTGAAAATTGGCTTCATTCCAAGTTGGACTTTCCTGGTTAACACATGTTAAATAAATAAATAAAAATAAATAAAAAATTTTCCTTAAGTAGGTTAGATTGATTGCATGCCACTTGGCAGTGAGCAAGTACAGAAGGCAAGAAACAGAAATAAACAACATATAAAGTTGTGACTAAAATAAGTCATATAGCACAAGCAATAATTTCTCCATTCCCATCACACAGTATGGATTTGAACCCTAGGACAATATTGTTATGGATCCCAAGTTACTGCATTTACAGCTTGTGCCACAGCAGAGAAAGGTATAAATCATGTGCACATTATTCAGTCATTATGAATACCACTCACCGGTGCCAGGAGTGTTTGCACAAATGTAGACTACAGAAATTATTTTTTTTTTTTTACTTTTTCCTTCACCTGTAAGCACTGCTTGTGCTATGGTAAGTACTGTGCAAATTACAAAGGAAATAAAAAATATATATTCCACATCACAAAAGCACAGGGACAAACTTGACGTGTATTTCCATTCATCAACAGTTATACCATTAAAAAGACACATGCTGCATTTTTAAATCTGAAGCAAATATCACATGCACCATGTGGCCTACACATTATCATCATGTCATGCAGTTTCAGTGGCTAAGAAAGGGGTCATGCAGGCAATGACAGCCAGCCATACTTGGCAGACTGTACGCATATATTCAGGACACAACGTATGCCACAAATAAGTACTTCTGTGATGTGGTAGGACTATGAGAGTTTATTCAGCATATGTACACATCTGCATAAAGTACTCCTGTTAATCCTTTTATGTTATGATGATACACAACCTGTCATATGATGCAACATTCCTTCCTAATAATGTTATTAATAAAGATAACAGTGAACTAAGATATGGAACACTTCTCACATACTTCAGTGTATGCATACAATGTACAACACATTATTCTTCCATACTTTTTGTATCTCCAGTTAAATGTTAGATTCAAACCCTGCCTCATCTGTCCAGTTTCTTTAAACTTATTTTATTCGTACTTTGTGCTACAGCAATAGTTAGGTCAGATGTAGAATTTTGCAAAAAAACAATAGTAACCACAATGGATAAAAGGTGTTCTCCCAAAAATACAAGTGTAAAATAAAAACAAAAAGAAAGACCAACCAATATGGCCAGAAATAAAACTATAAACACTTTTAATAAAAAACAAAAAGTTAAGAGCTTTCACTCCAAAATGTATTTCATCAGACCATACAAAATGCTTACAAACAGGCACATTTAAATACTAAACAGATACAACTAATAAAATAAGCCACATGACTTAAGCCTTGGTTTTAAACAGGCAGTATCATTAAGTCCTGAACCTTTATTAGCTTGCTATTCTAAAATCCATTTCAGGTCTATACATTCAGTTCTATTCACATTATCACTGCCACTCATATCAAAGCTAAGCAATTGCAAAACAAATAACATAAATGAATGTCTTTTCCTAAAAATATACACGTTTACCTAAAGCATTAGACAATTTCTCTTTCCTTATGTAATTCAAATGTTCTAAAATACATTCTCTAAATGAACGGCCTGTCTTGCCTACATAAAAATTAGAGCAAGACATGCACTGAGCTAAATGCACCAGATCTGTACTTTTACAGTCAGCATAAAACTCAAACCTATGCAAATGAGCAGTATCAGGATGAGTATACAATGAAATTGAATGAACATACATACAATACAAAGACTTACAACAAAATGCCCCAATCCATTCTGAAAATCATATACGGACATTTATGATGTATATAACAAAGATGACATTTAAGAAACAAGCTGTTCTTAAACAAGAGCTTAGGTTGATCACCCAAAACATTCTTGAAACCATCATTAGCCATTAACATAGACCAATTATTCTTCACAGCATCACACACTACATTAACATCACTAAAGTACGTCAAAACAACCCTGAGGTTATTGAACCCCAAAACACCATTCATCTTCCTTATCCTATTATCAGAGTTTGAAAACTACAGCTTGGCAATGGTATCTGTGTGAACAAATGTCAGCAATAATGTTATCAGTCTCTTCTGCTAGGTAGCATCTCTCTAAAGAAATTGTTATAAGATGTAGGATTTCTTCTGTTACCGCTGTTCAGACAGCTGTAGCAAAGCATTCCTATGTCACTCTAAAATGTGATAATGATGACATTTCTAATTAAATTTCTCAGTTTGCACCTTGGGCAGTGGGCTGTCATTCACTGCCATGAAACACTGCCACTCCAAAGTGAACTTTGCCAAAATGAGTGCAAATGATGAACCAAATAAAATAAAAAAAAAATTGTCAGCAGTAGCAAATGTTTATCTTTTCGGCTTTTCCCGGTTAGAGGTCGCTACAGCGGAACTCTGGTCCGCTAATGATTGGCAGGCGATTTTTATGGTGCCGAGTTGCCAGCCTGATGCCCAACCTTCAGCGAAGGCACGCCCATTCACGCTTGTCTTTTGGAGGCCACACGACCGTGGGAGGACATGCAGACTCCACACAGAAGGCACTCCCTGCACACTATCTGAGAATCGAACGGGAAACCTCTTGCTGTGAGGCAACAATGCAACCGCTGTACCACCACAGCTTTGTCAGCAGTAGCAAATATTAGGGAATAATAATGAAAATGCATGATTGTGAGGTTTTCTTACTGTGTGTGTGTTACAACCAGATCATATGCTCAGGAAATATGCATTAAACCTCTCAAAAAGCAAAATATCTGGATTTGAACTCTCAATAAAGTGCAATAACAACACACACACTCTGTTGTATTTCTTATCCCTCTTTACCACCAGCACAGGCTTAAAGTAGTAATCAAAAAATGTAAGTACCATACAGATCTGATTCAGAAGACCATCAAACTACAAGTCTAGCAGGAGATAAAACAAATGTTCCTTTCTTATATGCTTGAACATGTCTAGATGAAAGTCATACTGACAATGAATGTAGGGTACTATTAGCCACACCATATTAATGTATAGCTCTCAACAATGCCAGCTATTTCTTCTTTTTATTTTTTGAGCAACTTCCTCTTCTCTTCTTAAATAAAAAATGCAATTGCACGGGCATTTCTTTGAATCTTTGTTTCAATGTGCAATATAGCACTACATAGCAACTTTTAAGCAGCAAATGAAAAGTGTGCTATTATAAAAAAATATTGACGGTGCTCTAATAACTCTCAAGGTGCTTCAACTTTTTTTCTTAAGTCTACTCTGCATGATACACACAGTTCAGAAATAAAAGTCTGTTCAGTGTTGCTTGTTGTTGTAGTCAGAATAATCATTAACACTTGCAAGCTGTTAGCAAGTAGCAGTTGTCATTGCTGCTCTCTGTAGTCCGTGGGAGTGTGCATGCAGTGCTGAAGCTACTTACGCAATGTTTACCTCCGTTACAGCAAGTGACGTCTTTGGAATTCAGAAATGGTAATGATTTAACACCTCATTTCCATCTTCACAATGCTCAGAGAGCTAATTCTATACAATATGTAGGTAATGATGTTGCTATGGAAGTGGAAAGAGGGAAGACTGATTTGATAGAGGCAGACCATTGCGGGTATTTACTAAGAGCAGAGTTTTCTGAAAATTACTGCAATATTTCATAAGATACGTTTGTCGTTTTTATAAACTGCTTAGATTTTCATATTTGGAAAGTAATTCAATATGCAATAGAATTTTTTTTTATATGTATGCATTGTTTGCATTCACTTTTGGGATACTGCAGATATGTCAGTATCTTGCTGAACATTCAAAGTTTGTCAATGAATGGAATCATAAAATACTAGTATTGTGTTACCATTTGCTCTTGTAATTTCAGCACTTACTGCAGACAAGTGTGTTATATTTATTATCAACTTCAAGGGATTGTGCATGTGTGTTAATATAGCAATAACCCCCACCAGGGTGTGGGTAATGCTGGATTTACCCACGGTTGGTGTGATTTGGTCACGAGGGTGAAGCCTGAGTGACCAAAGACAACCGTGGGTAAATCCAGCATTACCCGCACCCAGAAGTGGGTTATTGCTATTATACAATGACATTATTTAAGAAACAAAATAATTACTTTTCTTAAACAATGGCATTGTATAATGCCTTCTGGCTGCCCTTCCGCAGCTGTCTGGTATTCTGCGGCAGTTCTGATGTACTGCGCATGCGTATGCTTTCGCAGTACATCAGAGCTGTGGGCAAAAGCAACGGAGAAAGCAAGATCTCCGTTGCTTTTTACAACCTGTCTCACTATGTTAAACATAGCAAGACAGATTTAAAAAAAGCAAAGGAGCATCTCCGTTGCTTTTTTAAAGCTGTCTTGCTATGTTAAACCCATTTAACATAGCGAGACACTTTAAAAAGCAATGGAGATCTTGCTTTCTCTGTTGCTTTTTTCAAAACTGTCTCGCTATGTTAAATGGGTTTAACACAGCGAGACAGCTTTAAAAAAAGCAACGAGAGTCTCCGTTGCTTTTTTTAAAGCTGCCTCGCTATGTTAAACTCGTATAACATAGCAAGACAGGTTGTAAAAAGGGCCGGACCTTTTTCCATTACTATAACTCTGATTTACAACGTGCATGCTGACCAATCAGCATGCATGTTTTGGAATATTAATGGGGGGGGGTTGTTGTATAATAGAGGTGTTAGGCTTCTCAGATGTCCTGTGGCAACCTCCACAACAGTGGAGAGACCAAGAAAATGGTCTTGTCATTTCTGCATTTTGAATTTTTGCCTATTTATTGATAATACTACCATCCAGTAGAGAGCGGTACAACTGCTGTCATAATTACAGAAATGTTAACAGAATGGTTGTAATGCTAAAGTATTGTTATTTGTTAGTTTTAATTTGGGTTTTCTCCTTCATTTTCCAGACTGCCTTTGGTCTGTTTGTTTATTTTTTGAGTTTGTTGTGCTTTTTAGTTTTAATTTTATTTCATTTTATTTTTTTTTGGGGGGGGGGGGTTGTGGGTTCCTTAAGCTTGTGTGTAATCTGTAATATGCATTGTGTGTTCAATTGTTTTGTGTTGAGGATGGGTGCACACATTTTAATTGAGAAGAATCATTTCTATATGTGCTACAAATGTGTTTAGCCTTTTTTCAATTTCAAGTCACAAACACCCAGATCAGCTGTTACACAAGCCACTATTCAGTGATGCAGAGAATGAGGTCATCATTGAAAACTTATGCCATCATGGATCCTTTATGCTGGACAGATACAGAGGTGATATGTCTGCCAGAAAAAGCATATAACGGCAGGTGGTTGCTGACATAAACACAATGGGCAGCCATGCAAGAAACTATAATAAGGTGCGGCACCATGCACTGATAAGATTACACTGGCATGCAAGAGGGCAGCTGTGGTAGCATGAGAACAGATGGATATGGGGGGGGGGGGGTCCTGCTACCAAACCACAACTCATTGAAGATGAGTAATTTCTGACCACTCTAAGAGACTCAGACAGCTCAACAGAGGGTTCACATAGACTCCTTATCATTGGTGCTGATATGGATGACAGGCCAAAGGTGTCCCAAGAAGAACTTTCAGGTGTGCTATATATATAAAGCATTTGTTGCCATTCTAGACATCTATATATGATAATACTGCTATACTTATGATATATCTGGAATCACTGAGACATGTGCCTTAGAAGAGACAGAATCCAACAGGGTTCCCCTTCATATGATTGAATTTCTCTAAACTCGAAAGTCATAAACTCAAAACCGGAATCTTGAATTTAGAGAAGCTCGAACATATGAAAGGGCCAAAAAAAATGAACACCTTTCAAATGCTTTCTACTTAAATATACCTACTCCGAGATCGCACTATTGTGAAGGAAAGGGAAATCTCCCATTCCGTGCTATACGCATAAGCGCAAAATGGAAGATTTTTAATCCCTCCGCTATAATGCGGTCACGAACATTCACATTTAAACTGCTAGGGTACAGGGGGACCTGGTCCCCTGAAATAAGGTAAATTAACTTTTTATTTTTTTAAACCTAAGGCTCCCCTTCACAATTTCGACTGAATGGAAGCTCGAGATTCTGGTCTCGAGATTATGAATTTTGAGCTTCCGTCCATTCGCTCTTGTGAAGGGGAACCGTCCAACAGACATTATTGGGTGTGTGTGTGGGGGGGGGGAGTGGACAGTCAGATTCTGAGATATTTCTTAAGTGGAAGACAGGCATTGCATTATTATTTACACATCCCCTCATGTCTTTGTGTCATTTACATTGCTTATTAGCCTTCTTTCCACTCCCTTTCTCTTTTTTCAGGGATATCAGAATTATCATCTGAAAGACCACCTGCATATGGAGAGCACAAGCTTTCTTTCATTAGTAATAACTATTAGTTAGATGTAAGTATGGGGAGAGAGTAACTATTGTATGCATTTAGCATCTGAAATTGTTAACATGAGTGTTTACAACACAGTTCAGATCATTTCCAGTCACTATTCCTCTCCTTCTTGTGTTTGTTGCTTATTATCATAGGTGGTCCTGACAGTGGCAGTGTAGCACTTGTACCACCTGATGTCAGAGTATCATTGGCCTCAGATGGTGATGGTGGTGACATACAGGCACAATCAGTGGGTGCAGAGGTTCAAGTATAACATTAAGGTTGCAGCTTACACATCCCCTGGCTTTATTTTGGCCACAGTCAGTATGCCTACAAATACTGAGCCCTCAGATATAGGACAGGTTTGAGGTGAGACAGTTGGTTAGTTTCATGTGGTTACTTTAGTTGTCAAGCTGGATGAGTTTGCCCATAGCCCTTGTGAGGGCATGGCACCATACAGGAGGGTTGCTTGAAGGGCTTGCAGGAGCCCTACCAGCTACCATTGTCCTGATGCTGGTGTGTCATTATGTGTCACCAGACATATGTATAGGGCTGTTGTGGATGCACAAGCAGGTTCCACCAGGGCCTCAGAAAGGATAGTAAGAGTACTAAATTTTGCTCATTCTAAAGAGCATTACTGCCTCAATCTTGAGAGGGATGTCTTGGTTAGGACAAGTAACACATTGGATCAGGCAGTGTCTGTGATGGAACATCTGCTGTGGGAAGGTTGGCATCCACGTGTCTGTAGAGCGGCAACGTTCACTGGTTTTAGCCAATGTGGCGATGCCAGATCCCACTCCTGTAGTGGCACTACTTCCACTGATTCATCTATGTTGAGGTGGCTACACTCAGACATGGTAGACCACAGGGTCATGGTCCTGGATGTAGTCATGAAGAGAGCTCATCTAGCAAATATCTCTCATGTTTTTTAGCCCCCACCCCCACTTCAAACTAGGGAAAAGGCAGTGCTACTCCTGGCAGTGACAGTGCAAATGTTTGGGAGTGTTGATGTTGAACTGACAAATCTACCATGCACAGCTCACATCTGTTAGACATGTTACAAAATAGTGCTAACACACAGCTTGATTGTGTTCATGCAGACACACACACACGTTTCATAAAAACTACCCATACCAAATCACACACACATGTAAACTAAGAAATCCTTAATGTTGTTTGCAATACATGTCATGTCAGTAGCCCTGAAATACTTCTTACTTTACTGAATGTTCTGTGTTTCTTACTCACACACACTCACTACTTTTGTATCAGCCTTGGCCTACTGACCCCCATCCCCACTCTGAGCAAACCATGATGACCATGCCATGGCCATTGTTATTTGCATTGGACTTAAGGTTGCATATCTGTCTGATGCACAGAGAGGATAGCTAATAGATTCTTTCTTATTATGTTGATTTTATACATATGTATTACATAAGAATATTTGTGATGTTTTTGGACATGCTCATTTTGGAAATATTATTTTTTTCATTTGATATTGTGCATCATGCTTTCAGATTACTGATATTGCTTTCCTTCTTATTGCACTACTTGTGAAACTGTTAATACAATTGTCCTGTTGACTATTTTGTGTACAGTGGGTAAGTGACTGGCTTGATGCTGGTTATTGTGTGCAGTGCATAGCTGTATATTGCAGATATCATTCCTATAAACCAATAATACCATTGGTGGACAACTCACACAGGTCTTGGTTGAGTACATGTATGACTAACTGTAAGCAGGTCTATCACTTATGTTTATCTTCTTACACATGCATGCAAGGCCAGGACTCTAACCACTACACTATCGTGGCACATTTGTTTGTACACTATAGGTTCCACACTTACCTTTACATTACTGCAGGTACAACTTACGCGCGTTAAGACTGTCTCTGTCTGATGCTATCCATACACAGCAATTGCATGGGAAAATAAAGTTTGTGGACATTGTTTGGCATCAGTTTTAATATTTGTCTGTGCTTAGGTTGTTATGTGCATTCTTTCACTGGTGGGTGTGTGTGTGCCATCATTTGCCTCTTAGTTGGTAAGCGTGTGTGTGCTGTCCTTTGCCTCTCAGCCAAGGCAATGGTATACTGTGCATGTCTATGTCTGCTAGCTCCCTCGGCTGAAGGTTCTTCCTTAAACTCCTCTCCAGTATGTGCAGGGGGTGATATCCCTGCATGTGGTCCATGAATGTGTAATCCTAGCCCTGCCTGTATTCCAAGAATGTGTAGTCCTGGCCTTAGCTGTCCCTGTTGTAGCTGTTTCCTCAAGATGATATTGTGTAACAATGTACAGACTGTGAAAGTTTCTGTGCAGGTGCCTGGTTCGTACTGCAGGACACTCCTCATGTCTCTAGACAGCAGAGACAATAGTTCTGCATACCAAACACATGCTCTATGATGTTTCTAATTTGCGTGTGGACATCACTGTATCCTTTGTATGGGTATGTGTGCATTTCTGATTGGTGTCTTGAGCCACGGTCCTAGTGCATAAGCTGACTTCACCCTGTAGATGGCCTTGTGGAACATCACCCGTATCAAACCTTGTGTAAATATGACATGTGTGCCATATGCTTGAGTCATAGTAACTACCTGAGTTGCCATTACACACATTGAGGATGGTCCCTCAGGCATTACAGACAACCTGTCAGTTGAGTGAGTGGAGCCACTTCCAGGCAGACCTTTTATTTCTATGTGAGCCCAGTTAGTGGCCTCCAAAACTTCAGAGAAGTGTGCTACAGCATAATATTCATTTGTTGTTCTTATTACTCCCTTGCATATTATAGCAATAAGACCTTGGTGCAATATTCTGGAGGCTGAGGCCTGTGACACCACTAGTATATCCTCTGTGGGTCTCTGGAATTTACCTGTAGCTAATATCCTTAATGCTACACATACATTAGTTTCCACTGGTATAGGTTCTCCTTAATTTTCACTGGGTTTGAGATAAGGGGCATCATAGGTTGCAGAGTTTCTGTAGTATTTCCCTATCAACACAGTATTGTTCTAATATTTGAATATCATGCAGTCTATGATATGTTAAATTGGGGTGGAATACCCTTCTTCTCCCTGGCCGAGGTCTATAAGCAGCAGCGGCAGCATAGATTGCACATACACATGCAAGAGAGCAGCAGCAGACCCAAGTTTAGCACTTATTTATTGTACGCATTTGTGGTCTGTAGACAGTAAAGCATTTCCATGTAAAGATGGGCGTCCCGGTCCCTCATTTTAATACCCATAGTAATCTTTTTGATTTCTACATGTGTTTCAGTAACCAAACGAGAATAAATCATTACCGCTTTTTAACGAATTGTTATACTGCGTGATCGCTACTGGGGCAACATCAAATGAGTAAAAACATTATTGGTAATATTTACAACTTTTTCTCTCGGTCTAAGCTGCCAACTAGCAATGATGACAACCAATTTTCCTCTTGAAACGTGTGCAAGAAGAGAAGAGTAGTGTTGTACAGTGCTCAGTAACATTTTTGAGTACTAGATTCACGTTAGTGGTGCTCTGTAGTTCATAAAACAGTACAAACCTTGCTGTACTGCATTTTATTTAATTGCTTTCTAAACGTAACCAAACATACTCCCACGTATGCTGGCATACTGTTTTTTAATCTTTGTTTTTGATATCATAAATGAGCAGTTGTGACTAGGGTTACCACCTGACCCACTTTGCGAGGGACTGTCCCTCTTTGGGCAGTTGTGTCCTACAAAAAAATGTAAAAATGGCAAATGTCCTGAGATTTTAGGGCAAAATTATGTCCTATATTTTATGTAATAACTGCATAAACAATTATTCTATATCTGAAACACCTAAATGTTATAAGAAACAGAATAAGCAACTAAAATGCAACAAGAATAAGCTTTTATGTAGACAAAAAAGTGAAGTTCTGTCATTTGTACTGGCCGTGGTAATGTTTTGGCCTGCAAAATCTGACGTTTGTACTAGAAATGTCCCACTTTTGTACATTTACCCTGGGTATCACTTCTGTGTCACTGTTAGACAGAGGCACAGTATACTAACCTCGAAAAAGGGCATAGCAAAATAAATTTAAAATGGGTGGCGAAAGCCAAACACATTCTGGCTAGGCTTATAAATGCCCTAGGGCAGATAGCCTAGTATGAACCTATGAACATATGAACCTATGAACATTGTTTTTTTTAGTGTGATGGTGGCTGTATTCCAATAGGTTTTGGAGTTCATGGCAGAGAGCTACATCAAGTGTATATTGTTACATTATAACTTACTGTATGGTTCCGCCATCTTGGATTGGTCAATTTGCATGTCATTCAGCTAGCAAACAAATGAATAAAGCTCACACCAACTGCTATGCTGTCTTGAGATGCTGAAACTCCAATCTAGCCATTTATTAAATGAGCAGTTCAAAAAGACCGTATAAAATAATACAACATTTAATGAAGACAGAAGTAAAAAATGACTAGCAACATCCTGAAAGTTAAGCGTTTTCACCCGTTTACAATATGGGCTTCTTCAGAACTAAGTTCAATGAATGAAACAGTTGTCATTTAAAGTAATTATTTGGAGCCAAAACCATAGCCAAATTTAAAGCTGTAACACACATATATACAAAGCAATTTTTCTTTGAAACACACTAGCAAATGTGGCAATTGTAATTGGTGTCACACTATAAATTTAAAGGAAGGGGTAAAATTAGATAATATAAATAGATCTAATATCAAGTTTCGTCAGGGAAATTGTAGATCCAAATTTTTAGTTTATTTAGCTTTATGTGGTATATGTTCGGCTTTCTTTATCAGAAAGACTGAAAGACAGTTAAACAAGCGTATTTATCATCATATGTACTGTATTAAAAAGAGAGATGAAAAGAACGCGTTATACAGACATATTAAAGTGGCTGGAGACAACCATTATTTTTTATTTTCTATATTGGATATTATTAAGTTGGACCCAAGAGGGGGAAATTACAAAGGGGGGTGGGAGGATGGCATAATGGTTAAGGTGTTTACCTTACAGACACAGAGTGCAGGGTTTGATTCTCACATGGGGTAATTGGCTAGGCTTGAAATGGCCCACAAGGGTAGTTAGCCTAGTACTAACCTATAAACCTATATCTATCCTACAAAGAAATGTGGTGGCAATTGTATACTGATGCCTCCACCACACCCAGGTTGAACAATTTTATTTCCATCAAATCGCTGCTCAATTATGCTTGATTAATAGTATGCAGGTTTTTATTCTAATCACTAGTAGCTAATAAGTGTAGGGAAATGTTTTACGTTAATTTTATATTTTATGTGTTAATGTTCAGATATATGAATAGTAATAAATTTGTTTGTTACAGCTTTAAATTTGGCTACATTTTTGGCGCCAAAAAATTAATTTAAATGGCAACTGTCTCATTCATTGAACTTAGTTCTGAAGAAGCCCGTATTGTAAATGGGTGAAAGCGCTTAACTTTCAGGATGTTGCTAGTCGTTTTTTACTTCTGTCTTCATTAAATGTTGGATTATTTTTTACGGTCTTTTTGAACTGCTCATTTAATAAATGGCTAGATTGGAGTTTCGGCATCTCAAGACAGCATAGCGGTTGGTGTAAGCTTTATTAATTTGTTTGCTGGTTCTGTTGTTGTGCGAACGCCATTTTTTGACTTCATTTGTGTATGTAATTCAGCTACTTATGCTTTTATTAGCATACACTGTCATTTAACTTTGTTTTGCAGTTCCACACAACATTTAGAGCTATTTAATGAATACAAAATAGTGTGATATCAGGTTTGCATCATTGTGTGACACGTACATGGTAGAAGCACAAAGTTTAGCCATTCATGAATCAATCCTATATGTATAGGTTCATAGGTTTATAGGTTGGTACTAGGCTATCAGCCCTAGGGCCTATACAAGCCTAGCCATAACATTTCCCTGGCTGTTTCTTCCCACACTATTTACTTTCCTGGACCCCGGTCTAGCAGGGTGACTGACATGATCCCTGGGATGAATTTCCTTTCTCCCATCCAATCATCAAGGTTCCTTTTGAAGAGGGCCAAAGAGACGCTCTGCTTGACATGTATGGGCAGTTTATTCCAGAGTCTGGGGAGTCTCTGGGTCAAGAACCTATCCCTCCAGCATGTTTTGTTTATTGTGATGACAAGGTTTAGATCCCTGGAGCGTGTGGCTCTGAAGGATTGGGATTTCTTTAAGTGTAGCATGTCCAACAGCAATGGGTTTGACATGGCCTTGTATGTTAAGCAGAGATCACCTCAGAGTAGACGATATGTGACAGAGTATAGCTGGAGATTTTTAAGGTGGTCAGCATAGGGAATCTGCTTTAGGCCTGTGATTCTTTTAGTGAAGTATTTCTGCGGCCTTCCCAGTTGTTGCAGATGTCTTGAGAGGTACATACCAAATGGGGCATTGTATTCTATAATGGGTCTAATGAGGGATGAGTACAGTGGGGTAATGACATCCTTTTTTCTGGACGAAAAACCCTTAGTGATGAGGTGTGCCACATAGAAGGATTTCCTGACTGTTGTGGCAATGTGGTTATTGAAGGTGAGACCACTGTCCACCTGTGTCCCTAAGTCTCTTATCACACTTTTGGTGTTTAGTGTACTGCCACCTATGTGGTAATTCACAGGTACATGTTTTTTCCTAAAGGAGATAACTATACATTTCTTAGCATTGAGCTTGAGCCCATGGCTCTGGTACCAAGCATCTGTTTCAGTAAGACCCTTTTGTAGAGTATCCACATCATTTGGGGATTCAATAATGGCTCCCAGTTAGCAGTCATCTGCGAACTTTGTTAGCCAGAGTCCCTTAGTGTTGACCTGTACTTCAGACAAGTAGATGCCAAACAAGAGAGGTCCCAGGACTGAACCCTGAGGTACACCACTTGTCACTTGTCTGGAGCTGGATTTGGAGTCAGCTACTTTTACAGTGTGGGTTCTGTCAGTAAGCCAGTTGACAACCCATCGAGTGACATAGGGATTAATGCCCAGCTTAGTAAGTTTATCTATGATTCCAGAGTGGGGGATGGTGTCAAAGGCCTTGGCTAGGTCCTGATAGGCTGTGTGGGCTGCCTTACCCTCATCCACTGCTCTGAAGACTGATTCAAAGAAGTCAATCAGGTTCAGGAGACAAGATCGGCCCTTCACGAACCCAAACTGGGTGGGGTCTAGTGTTTTAAAGTTGCCAATGTCTTTGTTTATAAGTTCCTTGATAATGCATTCCATGGCCTTGCAGATCAGGCTCATCAGACTGATGGGGTGGTAGTTCCCGGGATCCAAGGTGGATCCCCCCTTGTGGAGTGGGATAACTGTAGCTGTGCTCCACTCAGTGGCCATGAAGGCTGAGGTGAGGGTATGATTAAACATGACACTTAGGTGAGGTGCCAGTTCATTTTGTAGTTCATGTATAAATGACTTAAAGGAATTGTTGTTTTTGAGGGCTATATCTGTGGCATGGAAAAGTATAAGACACGTCACCTTCTCCTAACAGCAAACATATTTCAAATATGCAGCTACTGTTATATAAAATATCCGCTACTAATGGAGCTGAAGATTTACCATACTGAAAAAAAGTTGATATATACTAAACAGATGATGTAGGAATAAAAAAAATCTCACTTGGTTCACAGTATAACACTGTGTTTTATGTGCATTTTTTTATATACTGACATTTTTGTATTCTAAACAGAATAACAATCCTTCTTCCAATACAGAGAAATCACCTGTGCTATGCAACTCATCTGTTAGATGTAACAATAACACACAAAGAAACGTTTATATATGTAGATAAACATGTTTTCCTCATGAACAATGTGCTATTTTCAGACAGAAGTAAAAATTCATAAGTAAATGTATTATTTATGTATTTAATTTGAATGACAATGTTATGGTCAGGATTTGTAAGGACTGGATACAGCCAAAGGGACTTGTAGACTAGAAAATGCATATAGAACTTGAAATGTAATTCAGAAACACCTGAGCTCTATGTTTCTGTCTGAGATATGTTATTTTGAGCCCAGTCTGACTACGGTGAGGTGAATACCTGCAAATTAGCAGGTCTACTTGAGCAGCACAGCTAATGCAGTTGTCTGACAGTCATACTGTATACCATTCCTGACATCCAACATAACAATAAAAAGAAAGCCTTCTTACCAAAGATGCTGAGTTCTCACACTAGGAAGCTGTAAAGTGTACCATGGATACCATTCTTATAAGCAAACCTCTACTATATTCATCCACTCACCCCCAACACATATGCACACATGCAGCACACATATAGATATCTGTTTGTATGGGTAGTCGACAGCCCAAGGGTATACACACTTGTATACATGCACATGTTCAGATATCTGTTGGCAAAATAAAGTCAACAAATGAAACAGCAGTGCCATCTGTTGAGGATGAGCAGCAACTCCAGTTACTAAGCAGAGGCCAATTCTCCAAAAATATAGCCCAATATGGAAACATTACAACAACAAAAAGTCACAAAATCAAGGTTCACCATGGCAAGCTAACACTGGCCAGTCAGTGTGAATGTTAATGCATTGCATGCATCTCTACCATTTCATTAATGTCACTGCTCAGACCTGTACACCAGTGACTGTTATAGAACGCATCAGTGTTCAACTTACTGTACAACTTGTAAATAGCAATACTGTAACAAGCCCAAGCACAGACATACACACATGCTCAGGGAGAAATGAATTTGTGTGTGTGTGTGTGTGTGTGTGTGTGTGTGTGTGTGTGTGTGTGTGTGTGTGTGTGTGTGTGTGTGCATGTGCGTGCGTGTGTGTGTGTGTGTGTGTGTGTGTGTGTGTGTGTGTGTGTGTGTGTGTGTGTGTGTGTGTGTGTGTGTGTGTGTGTGTGTGTGTGTGTGTGTGTGTGTGTGTGTGTGTGTGTGTGTGTGTGTGTGTGTGTATGTGTGTCTGTTGGTGGGTACATATGTTGCCTGTTTGAATGTGTATGTCTCATTTGGCTTTTGCCTCTCCAAATGTAATTCTCCTGGACCATGCATTATATGGGCATATGTGATCCTTTCTACTAAGTCATTTGTACTTCTAACACTGTATTAATGTAATGTGCAGGGCACACAGTCAGTTATGCTATGAATTCTACCATCTGTGCTACCAAACTGTTGCTGCTAATATGTTCTCTCCTTGCTATGTCTTAGAAATAAAATACCTACTGGGCATATTCTGTATACCATAAATTTCTCAAGGATGACACTAGCTTGTGGACTGTCAATAATGTGTGAGTAATCATGCATATGATACTACAACATCCAGGAACACATACACCTTTGTAGTAAGACCATTTCAGAGTCCATATGCATATTTTTAACTTTGTTGTGATCAGGTTGATAAAATGACGGTATTCACAAATCAAACCTATATGATGATCTGATATTATTTATGTTATTTGTAGTTTATCTGTTTCTACATACTTATCTAGTCTTGACAGAAGGATTTACTTATGAGTAGAATAAGAGAATAAAGTAAAAAAAAAAAGAGATTAATGCAGTAGAGAGTCATGGAAAAGGAGTAAACACATATAACAATGCAGCTATTGCATGCACCAGGGTTGCAGCCTCTATGAATAGGAACTCTTTTGAAAACAACGGTGCTGGGAATTATATTGGCACAAGGGCATATACCACATATTAGACACCACATACATATTTAATCATCTATTTACTTAGTTTGTGCAATGAAATAATTAGAATAAAAATTTTAAAAAATAACCGTGTCCTATTTATCACAATTATATTTTACTTAGATACATCATTTTATTACATGGTTATTTTCCTTTTCAAAATGTTTCATTAGCTAAATGCCTTTCCACCCTTAAGTCTACCAAGTGCAGGATTGTTTCACTGTACTAGAGTACACTCTGCAGAAACATGCAATGTCTGAAGTGGAGTGTTGCACAAGTAAATGGAGGGACTGTATTCTGAAATCTGGCATACAAATCTAGTAATGCTGTCATGCTGTTATACAGCCATAGTGAAAGATTGCATCTAAGCCTAGGTTTTGAGTTAATAAAAACAAAAATGTACAGTAGTTTACCAGAGGTAGGCAGAGCATAACAGAAAGACTTTCTATGACAAAATGCATTTTTAGAGAGGCACTGAAATGAGTTTATATCAACAAAATTACACAAGAGCTTGTTGGAATTAAGAAATGTTAATGGATGGTTCAGCTGCATACAGACTAGGTGTAGCAGTTCACTTTCATTGTAGACCACTAATCCTACATCTATTTAGCATGTTCTAAGATTGTTTCCCTTTTTTGTACCTATTTGTGTTTTGTCTATGATGCTATGAACCACTATCCTACTTTTCAACCAGCTTCTAGCATGGCTGCTGACTACCCTTAATGCACATTTTACACTGTTAGCTGGTCATCAATCTTGTCATAAATACTAATTAACTGTGCTTTACAGTGCTTGGGTCATGTTAATGATACTTTATTCTGCAAGCGCCACCATTTCCTCTTGAGATTCACTCTTTTTCTGCATGAAGGAGACATTATGGTCCATAATTTTACATTTGACCTTTGGCACGAACTGTACACATGGCCATGAGTTCACACTTTTTAAAGTGGTTACATCATTCATTCTCATGTATATTCCTTTTTCTTTTACAGCAACAATACATGCCATGATATAGTACATCTTCTTTCTAGAGATATATATAAAAGAAAGCATGGGAAATTGCTGATTTTGTTTTAGCTGCAACTGCATCATATACATCTACAAGGTTCAAGGCCTGCTTTTCAATGGAATGAAAACATTATTGAATCTGGTATCTGTCCCCTCATTTGTAGAGCGCATAGAAAAATTAAATGCACAAAGAAATGTACTTAAAAGTTAAAAGAACATTTTTACTGCAGTTAAGGCTTTCACTGGCAGATATGTTAGTATCTTCTTTGTATAAAAGATTCCTATGTAGAAGTCTATAAAATAAACAGTGGCAAGTGTTATACTCTCTTTGTGGATGGGAACAACATTCTTCATTCAAATATTGAATATAGCAAAGTGTTGCATTTGTAGAGCTATTACATTAACATAAACATTTGCCTATTATTTTAACTTTTGTAAATATGCTGTAACAAAGTAACCCAAAATGGTCTTTCTATACTGTTTAGATAAGTAACATCACTCCTTACAATTATTTGTGATTTTTACCTATTTAGGCATGGACTATGCTTTGTTAGTTTTGGTACAAGTAAAACAAAGTTAGACTTTATACCATTACTAGCAACTCGCACAAAAGTGACTGCTAGTTTTTAAGACTAAATCTGTTTGCTAGATGTGGTATGATTAAGGAACTGAAATGGCTCATTTTTGTATAAACATACACATACAAAAACATGCATGCAGATAATGGAATGACTTGGCATAAACATGCTGTACAGTAGACTAGCTACAGATAAGCATTGTAATCAAACCCTAATTTGCAAATTATAAACTTCCTTCAGAGTGAACTTACATGAAGTTCTTTGACAATCAAATGTCTTTATTGGTATTTACAGTTAGAAATAAAGTGACATGTGAAACATCCTTAGATATAATACTTGAAAGGAAATGTGAGTTGAAATAAATGTGGCAGCTAGTCAGATACTCGGGTTCTTTTTATTCAATTGTCCATGTGTTTCCATTACTCCATTTTCATCTTCTAGATGTTTAGCTCATGCCCTGCAGCTTTCTGTGTCCATGCACTTCCTTCAAATATAACTACTGGAAGTCAAATCCCAAAACTCTGAAATTAAAAGAATATTTTTTTCTGCTTTACAAAGTACACAAACTGTTGAATGCTGCATCCTATACCAGAATAACTGAGTCAATGTCTTATAAGTTTCCCTTAAAGCTGTACTGTTCAAACATTTGACATGAGGTTCTCACTTCATTCTTTCACATATACTCTTCAAAAGAAATATTAAATTATACACTGCTAGTATAATGAATAACCTTATTCTTATGCAATGTGTTTAGGGTGGGAGTATATTAATTAACTGAATTCAGTTTTCACTGAAAATGGAACTCATCAAAACTGTCCCATTTCCCAGTGTTTATAGTAAAAGGAAGTGAGGAGTGACAGGGAGTATACTCTTCAACATAAAAGAAATTCTTATGAAGGATTCCTTTCAGTGAGTTCAGTTTCTTAATAAAACAGGATTCATTGACTTAATTAGCCCATTTTGCATTGCATCCCTTACCTGAAGTTGATTGAAAGCAATTTAAACAAAATAAAGCATGTTAACCATAATTTGACTAATGGATGCAGTCCGTTTAAGCTACAGCTTTTGAAGGAAATTAGAAAATGTTCTTTTCAGATTACACCAGTTTTAACAATTTATAAATATACAGTGCAAGTTTTCTGAGGGGGATGAAAACATTACACAAGAGATGGAGGAAGTTAAAAAAAGTCATGGAAAATGTATTGGATAAGAAACAACTTGACAGTTATTATGCCAGTCATTATACTACTAATTTTTTTATAATTCTTCAGAATATTAGAAGTCATTAGATATGAAACAGTGATGATTGAAAAAAATACTTACTAAAGTTTTATGAAAAGACATTTTAAGCTCAAAAGCACAAGACCTCTAGTCTTATATTAATTCTGCCATAGAAGCATACATTCATAATGGCTACAGGTACAATGGCAGATCTAAGAAGTAGCCACTATGGTGGATTGCTGCTATAAGCAAACTATACAACACATGAGATACCCTAGCTTTGTGGAGCAAATTTAAATTGCCTCAGAAATCTAAATTGTCTCCCATTAAATGTAATTTTTAACAAACCTGTAAAGAGCTTAGTAGAAAGATCAAAACCTGCAAAGCAAAGTAAAAACTAAATGTTGCAATGTCATCCAATTATGTCTCAAAAGACTGTGCCGATATGCATGTATGATAAATTTAACTCTGATGTCATCTGTCTTTCTCCTCCCTGCTTATCTCATCAGAAACTCACTTTTGACATCCACCAAAATTACACCAGAAAAGTCCCAAATGTACTTGATAAGGATTCAACTACAAGAGCTCAAGTCTCAAGTGCACAGAATACGCTATCTCAATGCCATGGGCTTGTAGCTCATATAGGCATATGCTTATGCTTGAACTGGAATGGAAAGCAGCAGCTGCACCTTGCCTGAGCACATTATTTAAGTCTGAGTGAGGTGAATGTGGCAACTGTTGATAGGGAGGGAGATGGATGGGATGGAGTGCAGATTAGGGCAATGATCAGGAATGGGATTTTGGTTTAGGGAGCAGGAGTGGTGATTTAGGGTTAGGAACTGGGAGGGGAGTTTTAACATTAGGTAACTGGTAGGGAAATTTAAGTTGAACAAGTGGAAGGGGAGCTTTTAGGGTTAGGGTGCAGGAAGAGAGTCTTATTAGGAAGTGGGAGGGAACTTTAATGTTAGAGAGGCAAGTGGAGTTTTAGGATAAGGGAGCATGAACATGGATTGGCAACTGTGTGGGAGGGGTTACAATTAAAGCACTTGTAGGGCTAAACAGTTTATAGGTTTGGGGGTAGGGAAGAAAAAGTAATTAAAGCAGTTATGGGTTAACAGGATAGTGGGAGTTTGAGCACTTGCTTTTCTGAGCAAATGGCAGTGAGTAAGTGTGTCACAAGCTACTGGCACATAAGCACCTGAAGTAGAGACCCCCCTGACATCAGAAATATTAGCTTCATGGAGCACAACAATATAGCTGTCTCTCTTCCTTCTGTGTTAAGCACAGAACTGATCTCCTTGTAAACCTATTTAACCTTAGACTCTCCATAGGATATGTGCTTGAAACTTGGAGAACAGCACAGTGATAGTCCTAGATGGTCCAACCACCGTCCCTGAGAACTACAGATCTATTTGTCTTCCCAGTATTATTTTGGCTACAGCCCTTTTCTTGTGTGGTGACATGCGGAGTCTGTTCCTAGGATAATAATTTTCAAATTCTGACTTTGTTTAATAAATTTAGGATTAGAAGCCCTGTTCCTCAACTTCCAGGTGTCTCTAACTGCAATCATCCCTCAGACCATTAAGTACTGACATTTTGGCCACTACAAATATAACAACCACAATTTACCTGGAACTAAGTGTTTGCTGAAATTTTTAATATATGTCATCATGTGTTACCTCCTCTTGTAACTATTAATCTGGTTGTTTTTGTCAGGAATGGACCCCCCTCGCACATCATCACATCATCACAATTTCCTTCTCATCCCTAGGCCATAGATTCACTTCTTTCTTCAACAATTGTCCCTCCAAGGGACCTTGAATTGGGCATAGTAAATCAGAATCAAAATAACACATAAATTACACTAACAAATGGCATGGAATGGCTTACTGACTTACAGCTTAGCTGTGTACTTATTTGTAGTTAACAAATGTAAACTGTTTCACGAACTAGTGAAGGTAATTGGAGCTAAGTTGTCATTACTCACAGATAGTTTTTACAAGGTAGTTGCATACTTGAGTCCAACCCACTCCATTTGCCATTGCTACATTCAGGCTCAATCTGATCCCCTACCCCCATTCCCACCCACTAAACCCTCCTGTTATTTCTACCTATCCAAACCAATGCCCTGTCTACCTCACCTCCCCATCAACCAATCATCATCACCTAAACTCTTAGTCTAATTCACCTACCAATATTATACTCCTGCTTACTTCACCACCCCATCTAGCCATCATAATTGCTTACACTCCCAAACTTTTACACCTCACCCATTTTAAAATTACCTTTCCATATCTTTGTCTGTTCCTTTCATTGATTATAATTGCTGCACAGCAACACATAATCCACCCATCTCACTCATAGCCCCACACTACTGTCCATAATTCTGAATATTACTAACTTAATCATGTCTGGAATAAAACTTACCATAACACTCACCCTCTTACTATGTGTGCTTACTCTAGCCTACCATCCCACAGCATACCATTCCCACCACTTCACAAACTACTCCTCTCCAACTCTGCCTTTTATGCATGACTTTTATCACTACAAAGCAATTATTCACATCTCTCCTCAGCTTTTTAATACCTCTACTACACTACTTTTGTCTTTTAGATGTATTCATACCCATAGCTCTGTCTACAGCCTATACAAACATTATAGACTGTTTTCCAAACTAAAGTTTCTCACCCTGCATTCCCACACCCAAATTAAATTCCAATCTGACAGCCACCCTATCCCAGGCCCCACACTCTCCACACTCCCCACATCCCAATCTCACCCTCCCACACATTTCACCCTATAAATCCAATCAGCGCTATCTCCTTTCCCCACTATCCAGTTCTAAAAAGATGTAAATCTGATATATTCATAACTAATTTCAACATCAGAAGCATTATAAGCAAAGTTCATGAATTCAATGCTGCCATTGCCCTGTACTCCCCAGACATAACTGTGATTACTGAAACCTGGCTAAAGCCCCATAAAAAGAATGAGGAAATACTTCCCAATGGGTATAGCATATTTAGATTAGATAGGTTATCCAAATGAGGTGGTGGTGTTGCCATAATGCTTAAAGACACTCAATCTAGTACAACTAAACTGTACATGGAAATATTAACTACATGTCTAGAAATCAATTCCCATAAGTCCATAATCATCATAGCTATCTACCTCCTTCCTGCTAACAACCTTTCTAACATAGAAAACATTCTAGGTTGGGCTTCCACCAACTTCACCCAAGAAACAATAATACTAGGGGACTTTAACCTAGATTGGCTTACTTGTTCCTCCAAAACACCCACCAACTTCATAAACGTATATAACATCTGTCAAAACATTTACCATTCTACATGCATAGATAAATATACCAATAAGAAATCTATACTGGACTGGATTCTGACAAATAAATTAAGTATAATGTATGAGGCCAGCTGCCTTCCTGATACTCTCAGTGACCACTCTCCAACCTATCTAATTAGAAAACATACACATACAACTAGCAACATTTCATTCAATTACAACTGCAATAAAAAAATACTTTTTCCTCACTATATTTAATTCACTGCTACAACAATATGACTGGTCACCACTAAAATTCTTACAGTTAGACCTTGCCTTACACTGTTTTAATAATGCATTCCTGGAAATACTCAATAACCTAGCCCCTATTAGAAAAATTTGCACTAAATCCAAACAGCTACCTTGGTTAACAAAAGAAACAAAACTTGTACTCAAACAAAGGGACAAAGCCCGGACTCTTTACCATAATAACTGAAATAAAAATAATGCAACCTTCTATGAACAACTAAGAAATCAAGCCAAGAAATCAAATCAAAAAAGACAAAAAAAAAAAACATGCTTCCAGTCATGTCAACAGAAATACCAAAACACCCCTCAAAAATTTTGGCAAAACATAAACCTCCTACTAAACGCTGGAAAACCCACTATCCTAGCACCATCAACCTGCAGTTCCACAAGATGTATTGCCACTCAATTCAATACCCACTTTATCAATTCAATAACTTAATTACTAAACAACACTGCAGATTAACCTCTTTCCTTATCCACCCCCATTAAATTTAATGCTACCTTTTTCCTCCCTTAAGCCAATCCAAACTAGCTATATAAAAAAATCTCCTAGGTAACTTAAAACCCTGCACATTTGCAGCTGATCAACTACCTGGTGAATTTCTAAACCTTGCCGCCTCACCCATCTCATACCCTATATCTGTCCTAATCAAACACCCATCTATGAACAGAATGTACCTCTCCTCTGGAAAATATCTCATGTTACACTCCTTCATAAAGGAGGCCCCAATACTGACCTTTCCAACTATACACCAATCGCCATTCTCTTACTGCTAGCCAAAATCTTAGAAAAGTGTATACACAAACAATTCCTTGACCACTTCCTTAAAAACAACCTACTATCTAATACTCAACATGGCTTTCGACCTAGACATAGTACTAACATAGCTCTTACAAGCTTTACAAATACAATAAATCACCTCAACAATAATAACCAACTTGTCTTGCCTACCTTCCTTGATATGTCAAAAGTTTTTGACACAGTATCACACCAAATACTTCTCAACAAATGTGCCTCATATAATTTCAACATCACATCTCTAACCTGGTTTCATAGCTATCTCTCTAACCAATAAGCCACCATATGGGATAATAAACTCTTTCCTCTACTGCCCATCACTGTTGGAGTCCCACAAGGCTCCGTCCTTGGCCCTCTCCTTTTTATCATATTTAAAAATGATCTCAGTACCTCCATCAAACTTCTCTTGATCATTCAATACGCTTATGATGCCACTCTCATCTGCTCCACCCCCCATCAAAGAATGTCAAGAGAAAAAAAATGTTTTCTCTCCAAAACATTGAAAACTACTTACCTGACCATCAGCTCATATTAAACCCCAACAAAACCAAGCACATGGTCTTTAGTAATAACAGTGGTAAAAAACTCCTCACTACCTTTCACCATCTATTCCTCTAATGGTACAAAAATCGAACCAGTAGAGCAAACAAAACTTCTGGGTGTTACAATTAACAATGGCCTAACGTTTGATAAACATATAGCACTAACAATCAAAAAAGTCCACATAAAACGTTGTGCACTCTGTAGAGCAAAACCCTATCTAATCAACCATGCCAAGCTAACAACTGCCAGATCCCACCTCTTAGCCACCCTTCTTTACTGTCTCAGGCATTTACCAACCTATGTAAATCAGATTTGTATAACCTTGAAACCTGTTATAATAAAACATCCAAATTTGCTTCATACCTTCCTCACAGTTCACATCATTTCACTGCTCTGCACCACCTTAACTGGATAGAACTCCCCAACTTACTATCTCTCAACTAATTAATAATTGCTCATGGAGTCATACATAAACCTGACAACTGTCCTGCTCTAGCAAACCTCGTCCACACCCTATACAAAACTCAGGTTCCTTAGGTCAGCTGAAATTAATGATTAATATAATTAAAGCCCATAACTATTATGGAGACTCTTTATACTCATATAAAATATCCAAATCCTGGAATTCTCTTCCCCAGCATATTCTAACCATCCCTGATACACATACATTCAAACAACTTCTAAAATAATATTACTCTACACATCGGCTATGCTTCTGCACATCTCCAGGCTAATTTTCATACACCTGCCATCTACTTCTATAAATATTTTCTCTTTCTTGGCCTCTTATGTCCTAGGCTATAGGTCATGTGGCTCCTATCTATCCTCAACTGTTTTCCCCCCAAAAAATTGTTTTTGAACTATTGTTGACATTATTACTTGCATTTATAACACTGTAAATATTACGTTGTGTTTTTTTATCCCTGTGTAATTTGTAACTCTGTAAGCATTACTTGTACTTTCTCTGTGGGCCGCATTCAACAAAGCCTACAGTAAGTGTACACTAAATGTATGATATGTATTCAATAAAATTCTTATTGCATTTTTTGTGCTTTTTAGTCACTCAGAAAGATTACATTAAGTGTACATGTAATCTACACTTTGTGGTAACATGCAAGAAGCCCTGTCAATATTTAAAGCTGCAAGAATATCAGTAGAAAATCTAAAATTAGGAGGAAGAAGGTTTTATGCCTGTGTTGCCTGTGCACTCAGAACAGTGTACACTTAGTGAAGGCTTTATTGAATCTAGGCCTGTATGTCACTGTACAAATGATGTATCTGTAACTATTTGGAGCTTTTCTCCCCAGGTCTCCACTGAAAATGGGATACTGGCCCAGTCGGACACTACCCAGTAATCAAACATTAAATAAAATAAATAAATAAATATTTGCAAACTAATGTTGGTAAACACCTTGCAACCTATGTCCCTTGATTAGTAAAAAAAATGAGAAGTGTGGGTTTGTAGGAGGAAGGTAGACATTTGATGAGATATTGATCACCAAGATTTTCATGACAGCACAAGAATAGAAAACAAAATTACTGATATTAAGTTTAACAATACAGAAACCTTTTGACAGTGAGGAATCATTTTATTTGACATTTGTGTAAATAATTTGTTTTTAAGTGAAATCTAAAGAGATACATACTATTTGCAAGACACCTAAAGCCTTAGTTAAGACTCATGCATAAATATCATAAGCTTTCCTGTTTTAAGGAAAACAAGATGGGCGCCTTTTTTCCCCTGTTCTATTTCATTTACATTTGAACTTTGTGGCAGTGTGATAAGGAAACGAGATAAGGAGGAGTATATTCTGGATTCTGAAGAAATAAAGATTTCATTGTCTGCAGATGACATACTGATGCATATACTGGGCCCTACAAAGGCAACCGAGTTGTTGTTTTGGATGATAGATAAAGTTGTCAAGATGCCTGGCTACAAAATTAATAAGATAAAGACAATATAGGAGGGACAAACTTTGATACCCCACCAATGGTGAAACAGATATTCCCGTATTTAAGATGTACATTGAATACGTTAGATACTTGTGAATATGGCTTAGTAGAACCTTGGAACAACCTATTGTTAAAATGTAATGAGATATGAGAAATACAGTAAAGGAAAGGCAGAAATGCTTAGGTAGTAATGAAACCAAAACATTCAGTTAGTACATTTTTTGATTAAACATTACTCTTCTATAATTTCCGAGCTTTTCCACATAATGTGCGCGGTACACTAAAGGTAAGTAAAAATATCAAAAGAACCTTTTTTATGGAATGGTAATAAACCTAAAGTTTCCTGGAAAAAATGAATCCTTCAAAATGAAATAGGTGAATTCAATTTTCCATGCTCAAAGATATATTTTGATGTAGTTCAGCTACACATGTTGTTTGTCTTTCGGCTTTTCCCGGTTAGGGGTCGCCACAGCAGAACTCCGGTCCGCTAATGATTGGCAGTTGTTTTTTATGGCGTTGAGTTGCCAGCCCGATGCCCAACCTTCAACGAAGGCACGCCTATTCAACGCATGTCTTTCGAACACCCACTCGATCGTGGGGTGGACATGCAGGCTCCACACAGAAGGCACTCCCAACCCAAGCCGTGAATTGAACGGGAGAACCTCTTGCTGTAAGGCAACAACGCTACCACTGCACCACCTCAGAAGTGTAGTTCAGCTACACATATTATGTTTAATTTCTATGATAAAATGTGGTACTATGTAGAAAACATTACATAATTCAGCAACAATGAATTTAAATGAGTTTGATATCTATCTATCTATCTATCTATATATATATATATATATATATATATATATATATATATATATATATATAATGTCTATCTCTGTCTATATGGAAATTGCGACTTTTGTCAAACAGTGCTTTTTTTGACAACTGTTTAGTCAACACAGTTTGGCCAACTGAACAAATGGTTAATAGCTGTTAAAAAGTAGAAGATAGGATGATTCCTGGGGCTGGGGAATTTGCCCTTTCCCCAGGAATTGTCAGTCTCAGAGTTAGAATATATTATTAGCAGGGGATGTTGGGTACAGGGGAAATTGCCCCACTGCAAAAAATGATGTTTTCTTTTGCATGTTATTGTAAAGTTTTTGCATGAACTGAAATTGATGCTCAGCACATGCTTAGTAGCCTGTCAATGAGCATAATATCAATCATTTAGTGTTGACATTATACATGTGGATATTAGTGCTGTTTGACAGAGGTAAATAAATCTCTCTCTCTCTCTCTCTATATATATATATATATATATATATATATATATATATATAAATATACATTTACATATATATATATATATATATATATATATATATAGAGAGAGAGAGAGAGAGATATAGATATAAAACACACACACACACACACACACACATATACTTTATATATATATATATATATATATATATATATATATATAGAGAGAGAGAGAGAGAGAGAGTTAGATAGATGATAGATGGATATGTAAATGGGTAGATATACATCAATATCAGTTGTTCTATAAAATCTTACTATACACAAAATCAAATTTTCATGCATACAGAATGAATAAAAACATCATTATAAGACTCACAGTAGTGAATCCTTTAGTTAAATCCAATAACATATATAATCTGATAAATGCATTACTACTTTGCTTAATGAGAGGTGCTTAGTTTATAGATGACTCTTCTGGTGCAGATATGCCAGAAAATAAGTCCAAAAGAGATGACCAGAGATGCTAGATGATAATGTTACAGAGCAGAAAACCAGATCTAAAACCACTGAGAAGAGACATGGTGTAGTTAGAGGACATGTACAGAAAGAAGCTGTGCCAGAATATATTTAGGAAAATATATTTTAAAATCTAAAGCTATACTGTCTGTACATATGCAAATAAAGTTAAAACCTATAATAAAAATAACAGAATAACTAGAATGTGTATTTGGTAATGTCTGCAAAAATCTTTTGTATATAATAGCTTTTGCTACTAAGGTGTTAGATTATAGTTAAAACTAAGGAACACTATATTTTGCCGTCTTATTTTTATATACATTTAAGGTAACACATAACTTTAAGTGTACACTTGCAAGTTCAATGTTTCATTATGTCAGCTGTGGGACTATCATTCATTGAACTGAATGACGTTTTCAAGACTGGGCCACTAAACACAAAACAAAAGGTGTTTTTTTTCCTCAGTTTGTGTGACCCCTGTGGTAGCATACTTACAGATAAGGGTATGGGGGCAGAGTACTCCTGTTAGTGGTGCTGGTGGGGGGGTCGATTCCTCCTCTGACAATGATATACTATATGTTAGTATGATGTTTCTTTAGCCAATATTTTTGTTTTTGGAATGATATGAGTTTCTAATGTATAATTTAAAGTGTTTTAAATCCTGCTATGGCCAACTGAGTATTGTGTTATGAAAAGTTGAAAGTAGCACTCACAAACTCTTTTAATAGTAATGTTATCTTTTAATTTATTTATTTAAATCAGTATAACCTATAACTTTATGAAAAAGGGGGGTTAAAAATGCTTAAAACCTCATTGAACTGTGGAAAGAAAGCCATAATCTATAACATTACCTAGCAGTGATTAACACTATTAATGTTTTTATATTATTATAATACTTGGCAATTACTTACAATTTAAAAGTAGTAATACACACAAGTTCTGGGAAACAGTAATAAAAAATTTGAACAAATGAATATATTGGCATGTAAACAAACACTGCTACTAGTTTACTGTCACCACTATACAAATGATAATGCTCTGATTCTGAGGCTACAGATCATTACGTATGACAAAATTAAATAATCTGATGTGCAGTACCTTAACAGACATTCCCCCGGATTCACAAATCCTCCGTGTAAGACTTAATAAGTCTTACTCGGAGGCTGCAGTTGAACGGTATGATGTCAGCGTGCCATGAATATTCATGAGGGCAGGCTGACTCAACCGTACCTCTTACACGGACCGAGTATGAAAGCAGGGGGCGTGTCCGACTGCCGAGCAGTCTAAATGTCCACGCCCCTGCAAGTGTAGTAAAAGCAAAATGTCAACACACAAGAGCGAGTTCACTCAAATGTACTTGCACCCAACACCACACTCCCTGACACTATAAACCCACATCACAGTTATAAAAAGTACAATATTTATTTATTTATTTTTTTAAATCCACGATATAGCTGTCCGTATTTGGGCGTGTGTGCGCGGGTGTGCCCATTGCTTAGCTATAGTTAGCAATTCCGACATGGAAGAGCATAAGAAAGAATGTTTATGCAAATCACACCAAATTGCAATGGCATAATGGTACAGCATATGAACAAAGAGAAGGCATTCACGGTTCGAGTCCCACCACTCCCCTTCTTATTTATGTTTTAAATCAGTATTTGAAATAATACCAGACATATATGATTAAAATTTTATTAAAAGCAGTGAAATGGCCAATGTATCAGTGAACAAAATATATATTTTTAAAGTATCCAGATATATAATAGCCTGCTGTTAAGCAGCACTTTACCCAGCTAAACAGAGGTGCCCATAGTTTAATAGCGCTTTACCCAGCTAAACAGAGGTTCCCATAGTTTAAATGCACTTTACCCAGCTAAACAGAGGTGGCCATAGTTTAATAGCACTTTACCCAGCTAAACAGAGGTGCCCATAGTTTAATAGCACTTTACCCAGCGCATTAGAGTTGCCCAAAGTTTAAAAGCGCTTTACCCAGTGCAATGTGTTTGTGTGGACATGCGCGCCGCACCAACCAGGGCACTCTAGGGCACCGGAGAGCAACGTAGAGCTAGGTTGCTTAAATGCAGTCACACCCCCTAGCCTGTCTAGACAGTATTAAAATAAAAGAGTGACAAGGTTTGAACTCAGGACCCTGTGCATCATAATCAATGCAGAGAACCACTAAGCCATGACAGCTTAGGAGAAGCAGCCACTATTAGCATACATATACTTAGAAATGGTAGATTAACCATTACTAAGCAGGTCTTCAGTCAGCTTAGAATTCTCAAAAATGGCCAATCACAAAAAAGTGTGGGAAATGCGGCATATTTAAGCCCCATAGGCGGGAATACTCACCATAACTGATTGTGGTACCCATTTGCAGTCAGGATGGCAGGCGTCAGAGAGGGTAATCGCTTTAGAGCGTAAAGGTGGGGCATTGAGGAGTCCAAATATATGGTTTGGCTCCTAGTCCACCAACATGAAGGCTGACTCATGCAGGGCCAGGTTCAATGGGGAGCATATAAGGCAGAGGTGTGGAACCAGTTGGCACATGATCTTACCAGCGCCACAGGCATTCCCAGGACTGGTGAGCAGGTCCATCACCACCATGTGGACCTGAAGCGATGAAAGGAGGACCAACTGAACCTATGGATCCAGGAGGCCCGTCAAATGCCCAATGCCCCACTACTGAGTAAGTATCCATGTGATTAAGTATGTAATAAATGCTATCCTAGCCTATAGTATGGATAGGTATGTTCCAATATCCCTTCATTTATATTACAGCTGCAGGTGTTCGTTCCGCGAATCGGCAAGCCTATGCTGATATTCTGGTAAGGCTGCGCCACCAGGCAGGTTAGTAATTATTCAGCTGGTATTATTATAGAATATAAGTGAGACAGCCTGTAAAAGAGTTCAGTGTTGTAACCCAGTAATAAAGGTCAAATAAGCCTAGAATAAAGCTTCATTCTAAGATCAGATAAGTGATGCAGCCTGAAAAAGAGTATTGTAATCCATTAATAAAGAGTAAACAAGTCTCAAATAGAGTTTCCACCTGTATTGTAATATCAGATAACTGCTTCAGCCTGAAAATGAGTGTTCTAATCCATCAATAAAGGACAGACAAGTCTTGAATACATCCTTGTATATACTGTCATATGAAATAAGTGAGTCAGCTGGAAAGGATTGTTGTAACCTAGTAATAAATGTTAATAAAGCCTGGAATTAAGTACCATCCTGAAATGTAAATATAAAATAAGTGAGAGAGTGTGAGAAAGAGTTTGAAGCTACCAATAAAGGTGTAAGAAGTCTGGAATAAAGGTATACTGCATGCACTGCATAATGAAATGAATGAGACAGCCACAACCGAAGAGTGAAATGTTTTTAATAAAGTACAATACCTGGACTGTGTCCATCCCACATTTTGGATATGTTGTTGTACCCTTGCATTATGGAGATAGTATGGTTGTCTATGCCCATATAAACTGTCTGATGGGAATGCCAGTATCTCAGAAGAATATTTATAGTCCTCAACTGTTTCATGTATAGTATGTACATGTTAATCCAGTACATGAGCAGCTTGTGCTTGTGATCCCACAAATGTCAGTGTGTTGCTAGAACTGTACATAACTGTTCAAATGTAGCAGGATACTTTACCTGAACACAGCCAGATATGAACATATATGAATACAAATGGAATGTATATTAATGTAGCAGTAACATCTCCATCACCAACATTTCTAAGGTTACATACAGGGAACTGTACTAATACATGTAGGGATATATATCTGCATCTAGTAGGAATGTACAGTATACATATAGGTATTTTAAGTTGTTAATGTAATATTTTACCACCCTATGTTATGTTCACAAATGATGCCATTCCACACCAAACTGGGTATGTGTATTCACAATTAATTCCTATGGACATTTGTCCTGTTGGTTTATACATATCTGCATGTACGTTGATGCATGTGCCCTGCTCACATATCCAAACCTGATGGCCTGTTGCCACCAATCAACCCTGCATGCTATTGGAATGTCCACTGTTGTTCTAAATATGCATGTGTTATGCTTGCTGTTCAACGTTTGGAATTCATATGTGTTTGGTTATGGGAATACTAATGCATGCTGTTACAACTAATTTAGAATGGTGTTGTTTGTTACTAACTCAAACTGCCATTAAATACTGCTAAACGTAGGACAACTGGGAAGGCGGGTCCCAGCGGACCCACCTCTCCCACCTCAGCTGGCGATTGCACCTGGCACCAGTGCCCAGCCTGGGACTTCCTCCTCCGGTGGCCCTGTGCCACCTTCGGGTGGAAGTGCTGTAGGGGATGGGGCTCACCCCCCCTCTGCAAGCGTGGCCGGAGGAGAGCCTCCACTCACCCTCCAAAGGGTCCGGTCTGTGGTGCGTAGTGAGATCAGGCGTTCTGTGACTGATCCCCTATGCCAGCTTGAGGCTTGAGTGGCGCAACTCACGGGTGTGCCTGCCCCTCCTATACAGCCCACAGCACAGCCTCGGCCTGGGCTGTGAAGGCGCAGTGGTAACTGCCTATGGGTGGGGATCTCAGTTCCACTGTTGCCATCTGTGGGCTCATGGGCTTGTGATATGCAAACATCCGTCCCCGTCAATTGTGTGTACCCACCACATGTGTCATACTCCACCCCTGTATGCGTCTTGTTTGTCTTGTCTGTTAACCTCCCCAACCCACCTCCCCAATATTCCTACTTCCTTTACCTCATATTCCACTCTTACCTGAAAAAAAAAAAGAAAAAGAGCAATCTGTACCCCCAAAAAAATTACGCCCCATACATAGCTGCCCATTTCGCACACATGTCTGCTGGACATGTAAACTGATAATTACAACTGGCTGTACAACATACTTTGTTGTCCTCACTCCTCTCTCAGGGGTGGAAGGTTTCAAATCTCACTCTAAATTTCTAACATATGCACAGCTGTTGCTGGTAAAGAATTGGGTAGCTATGGGCCTTCCCTACATCCTTCCTGCACATCCCGAGCTTGTTTTCCTACTGTCCTACCCTCTTTGTGCCCCCATTTTCACCACTTTCCTATTTCCCCATTTTCTTTTCTTTAAAAGAAATTAGTGCGGGTGTTAGCGGGAGTAAGCAATTTTAAGCAGTAGTCAGTGGGTGTGCGCTTGTGTGCGCTTAGCTAAGCGTAGATAAGCGTCGCTCAAACTCGCGCAAACC